>NC_135971.1:2150285-2309476 GCF_053455715.1 Rhinoraja longicauda | reverse complement strand
CTTCCCCCCTCTCTCCCCCTCTTCTCCCCTCTTCCCCCCCTCCCCCCTCTTCCCCCCCACTCTCCCTCCCCCCTCTTCCCCCCCTCCCCTCTCTCCCCCCCTCTTTCCCCCCCTCCCTCTCTCCCCCTCTTCCCCCCCCACTCTCCCTCCCCCTCTTCTTCCCCCCCCTCCCTCCCTCCCCCCTCCTTCCCCCCCTCCCTCTCTCCCCCCTCTTCCCCCCCCTCCCTCTCGCCCCCCTCTTCCCCCCTCCCTCTCTCCCCCTCTTCCCCCCCTCCCCTCTCTCCCCCCTCTCCCCCTCCCTCTCTCCCCCTTCTTTCCCCCTCTCCCCCCCCCTCTCCCTTCCCCCCCTCTCTTCTCTCTCCTCCCCCCCTCTCTCTCCCCTTCTCTCTCCCCTCTCTCCCCCCCCCTCTCTCCCCCCTCCCTCCCCTCCGTGTGGAGAACATGCAAACTCCACACAGACTAGCACCCCGAGATCAGGATCGAACCCATGTCTCTGGCGCTGTGAGATATCAATTCTACCATTCCTTCTCTTTTGTGAATATTTCTATACTAAATTTGTGGTGTATTATGATAAGAATTGACGAGTGAGACAGGTTAGCATACAACATATGGCTGCTTTACTTCAACACCACCAGAGAGTGTTATCAGGTATCCCACAATGCTTTATACCCGGAACTACGGCAAGGCTCAGCTGCCAAAACACAAATACTCAAAATGGTAAATACACCACATTACCCCCTTTTTAAAATGAAGGTAATCTTAAATAACTGAAATTAGCAAGTGCCTTATTACTAACAATAACCATTCCCAAAATTACTACTATGCAAAGTTACTTGTGATCACTAGAGACCCTCTTGTAGTTTTTAACAAGTCTCAGTCCATCTGTGTGTTCATATTAATGAAAACAACTTTAAACAACTAAACAGTCCTTCATGCCGAACATTTTTCCCCTTTTAAAAAAAAAAGAAAGCTTAAGGGACATAGCGGTCTGGAGGCTTCCTGACCCTTGATGATCGGCGTGGACTCAGCGGCGCAGCAGCTGCAGCTGTACGGTCCACAGTCCCTGGCTCGCTGCATGATGACATGTCCTCCGGCTGTGCGGGTTGGCTCGGTGCAGAAGTGTCAGTGTTGAGTTTTCAGTGTCCTGATCCAGTCCATCTCCCATGACTCTGAATCTCAGCTGATCTCCATGTCTCCTGTAGGTGATGTCGGTGTCTCCTCCTTGTACTTTGTAAGACACCGGTCCTGTTTGATCCACTATGACTCCAGGAATCCATTTGCGTCCTCCCCCAGCCGTATTGTATAAATACACTGGGTCCATCCACTGAGAAAACACCTGTCTGCTGCACGGAGGTCATGGTGAAACTTCTGCTTGTACTGTTTTTTACGAACAGCGGCTGCTGTGTCCGGACGGATGAAATCCAGACGGGTGCGCACGTGTCTGTTCAGAAACAGGTCAGCAGGTGACTGACCAGTAGTGCAGTTTGGTGTGGTGCGATACTGCATCAAAAAGATGGAGACCCTGTCCTCCACATCCATTGCGGTGTGTGTCAGCTTTTTCATTCCACCCTTGCTTGAATGACTGAACGTACCGTTCTGCCAGGCCATTCCGAGGCAGGGTGACCAGGAGCACTTGTAGAATGAAGGATTCCATTCTGCTGCATGAAGTTTTTTAAACTCCTCTGGACGTGAACTGCGTTCCATTATCCGTGACAATGTGCTCCGGCAATCCATAAGCTGCGAACAGTCTTCTCAGTCGTGTGATAGTGGCTTGTGATGTGATGCTAGACATTTTAAACACCTCCAACCACTTGGAGTAAGCATCCACCACCAACATGAAAGTGTGTCCCAAAAATGGACCAGCAAAGTCTATGTGTAGTCTTTTTCCAGCTCTGGCCAGGAAATTCCCATGGATGCAAAGGCACCTGACGAGGCATCCTTTGCTCCAATTGACATGACTCACATGCTCTGCAAACTTGCTCCACCTCTGCATCAACTTTAGGCCACCATACGTACTTGCGTGTTAGTGCTTTCATTTTCACAATTCCTGGATGGCCAGAATGCAGCTCCTTTAAAAAACAGTTTTTCTCAACTTTTCAGGAATCACCACTCTGGTGCCCCACAGGACACATCCTCGCTCTATTGAAAGTTCACATCTACGCATGTGGGAAAGCTTTCAGAGTCTCATCCACTTCAGCAGGCCAGCCATCCATGACAAATTTCAGCACCTTTGACAACACGTTGTCTGTGCGTGTTGCACGTGCCACTTGGTCTGCGTTCAGTGGAGCCTGCTCAAGATGTTCAGTTAACAGTGTGTATACCGCTGTCAGTGATGGCTGTGGTCCCTGCGTCGTTTGTGTCAGGCAGCGGAACTCTTGAGAGGCCATCTGCAGTTACCATGTTTCCCCTGAGGCACAGTACTCAATGTGATAATCATAGGCAGAGAGAATTATTGCCCATCTTTGGATTCGAGCTGCAGCCATGGTAGGCAGGCTTTTGTGTTCTCCAAACAGTGTTAGCAGGGGTTTGTGATCAGTCACAAGTTTGAATTTCCTCCCCCACAGGTATTGGTGAAACTTCTTTACACCAAAAATGAGCGCCAGTCCCTCTTTCTCAATCTGAGAATATTTCTTCTCAGCAGGGGATAATGTGCGTGATGAGAAGGCGATGGGGCGCTCCTCCCCTGTAGGCATTTTGTGTTGTATGACAGCTCCAATGCCATACGCTGAGGAGTCACAGGCCAGAGTGAGAGGAAGCTTTTGGTCATAGTGCACCAGGATCTTGTCACTTGTGAGCAGCGATTTGCACTTGTCAAAAGCTTTCTGCTCTCGACTTTTCCACTCCCACGACACCTGGTCTTTCAGCAACCTGTACAGGGAAGCAAGCACGGTGCTTTGGTTGGGCATGAACCGTCCATAATAATTCACTAGTCCCAAGAAAGCTCTCAGCTCTTTCACACAGGTGGGGGCTGGTGCATCCTTTATTGCTCTGACTTTCTCCGGTGACGGCTGAATGCCCTGGCTGTTTAACACATGACCCAAGTATTCGATTTGTTTCTTTCCAAACTCACACTTTGCGTCCCTGACTCTCAGTCCGCTCTCCTGCAGTCTCTGTAGCACTTTATGCAGGTTTTGCAGATGCTCTCGTTCAGTTTTTCCTGTGATGAGGAGATCATCCAGATACACCACTACATTCAGATCTTTCATGAGGTTCTCCATGATTCTTTGGAAGATGGAGGGTGCTGCGCTCACACCAAAAGCCAGTCTGTTATAGACAAATAAGCCTCGGTGTGTGTTAATGGTCAACAGTTTTTTTGATTCTTCCTCCAGAAGTACCTACTGGTACGCTGAGGCGAGGTCAATCTTTGAAAACACCTTTCCTCCACTGAGGGTTGCCATCAGCTCCTCTATCCGTGGCAATGGATAAGTCTCTGTAGTGGCAGCTTGGTTTACAGTGAGTTTGTAATCTCCACACAGACGGATGGTATGGTCCTTTTTTTCAACAGGAACAACGGGTGCTGCCCATTCACTATGTTTGACTGGAGTAATTATGTTGGCCTTTTCCAGTCGGTCCAATTCAGCCTCCACTCGTGCTTTCATGGCAAATGGGCAGTGGGCGGCTTTTGCAAAACTTTGGGCGGGGCCCCTGGTTCCACCAGAATTGTTGCTTTGACATCACGCAGAGTGCCAAGTTCATCTTTAAACACTTCAGCGTGTAACTCCAGTACATCCTGTATTGATGTCAGGTGAGGCATCTCCTTAATATGCTTTATGTCTTCCTGATAAGACTTGTCACTGGCATGTTTAATTTCTTTCCAGTTTAAGGTGAGCTTTTTTAACCAGTTCCTTCCACACAAAGCTGGTCCTGCTCCCTTTACCACAATCATTGGTAGCTGCTCACTCTGACTCTCATATTTGACAGTGGCTTCAAACTGTCCCAACACAGGAATAACCTCCCCTGTGTATGTCTTCAGTGTGACTTCAGCAAGCCCTAGTGGTTGCTTTAAAAAGGTGGTCTGGAACAACTCCTCTGAGATAATGCTCACGGCAGCTCCGGTGTCAATTTCTAGTTTGACTTCTTTGCCATTAACCACAAAACATGCCCGGTATGCTTGTTTACAGTTGTTGCCATTTACTAATGAAAACATTGGCAACACTATTTCCTCCGCCTCCACATACTTTGTGTTTTTATCAGTCTGTCGTTTATATCTGCTCTGTGTCGGTGCCGCTGCCACTTTTCCTCTGCATGCCCTTTTAATATGCCCGGTTTTACCACAGTTGTAACACTTTGCATCTTTAAAGCGACACACCTGTGGGCTGTGATTTCTGCCGTTACATCTATGGCAGTTCCTCCCCGTTTGCTTAACCGTGTGCGCATCCACTTTATGCACTTGGTTCGGACGCACCTCGTGTCCCTGCAGCTGCTGCGTGTCTCTCTCCGCAGTCTCCATGCTGGGGGCGATTTCAAATGCCCGTGCAAAAGTCAGGTTGGACTCCGACAACAGCCGTCGCTGGCTTGCCTCATTACAAATCCCACTGACAAAACGGTCCCGAAGCGTCTCGTTCAACGTCGCTCCAAACTCACAGTTAACTGCACACTGTTTCAGCTCCGCAACGTAACTGGTCACAGACTCATCCGCCCGCTGGTTGCATCGGTTAAAGTGGAATCTCTCCGCAATAAGCAACGGCTTGGGTTCAAAATGAGTCTTTAAAATGTTCACAATGTCATCGTAGGACTTATCTTTTGGCTTCAGTGGCTGCACCAGGTTCCTTAACAGACCATATGTAGATGCTCCCATCACACTTAACAGAGTAGCCACTTGCTTCTCCACTGCAATGTCGTTAGCCTCAAAAAACTGCTCTAAACGTTCCACATACGCTGACCAAGACTCTGTCTTTGGGGCGAACTCCCCTATGGAACCTATGATAGGCATTTTCTGCTTGTTTTATCCTCGTCGCCAACTTTAACTGTGGTGTATTATGATAAGAATTGACGAGTGAGACAGGTTAGCATACAACATATGGCTGCTTTACTTCAACACCACCAGAGAGTGTAATCAGGTATCCCACAATGCTTTATACCCGGAACTACGGCAAGGCTCAGCTGCCAAAACACAAATACTCAAAATGGTAAATACACCACTAAATTCTTACCATGTTCTACGATGGATTTGCGCCGTTCCAGCTCTGGAAGAAGAAACCAGTGTTACATTGGAACAACGAGCATCAGAGGCAATGAAGATCAGAGTCAGGGGGCAATCCAAACAAGGATGGAAATAAGTGCAGCACAATGAGGGAAGTTCCACGCGGGTCAGGCAGCTGCAGAGAGGAACAGGATTCCCGGTTTAGGTTCACAGGGTCTCATCAGCCTGGACAATGTCAGATGGTGACAGGTGTGAGACAAGTGTAGCGGCAAATAAAGGAGGGAAAACAAATGGTGTTGGACATGTGAAGGGCAGGAGAGGGGAATGACGAGGAACGGATCAGGTGAGTAAATACACTGTGGGTCCGGGGATGTTTCAATGTCTCACCCACGACTGACAGTCGCTGCGGGAACCTGTGATCACGGTGATCATTGTGTGAAACGGTTGGGGACAATGTTGAGTCTGGAAGGCTGCGAGATGCCGGATTCAAAGGCGGGCGGCTCCCCGGCCTCTGCTCAGCCTCAATAGATCAGTGCAGGAGAGCGAGGGGGAGCTCACGCTGGGACGGGACACGCAATGAAAGGGACAAGTGAAGGAAAGCTCAGGTTGACAACGGGGAACTGCACAGAGATGTCCACCCACGTGATCACCTCACCTGTGCTCTGTCTCCCCGCGGTGGAGATCAAACACAGGAAACAGAGACAAGTGCAAGTGACGCTGTGTCCAGTTAAATCTCCACCCACGGCACCGCCTCATGCACACACAGATCTCACATCTGCCCGTTTACCCCATTACCCCACCTCCCGGGCCACTGATACTCTCTCCAGGGCCAGGAGCAACAATTACCGCTGGAAGATCAGAGCCCGCGGAGAGTGCTCTGGTTTCCCACTGAAGTTACACTGGGAATCAAGGATTTCCTGACCCGCATCTCACGCTGTTGTTTAACGCACCTTTAATGCGTCTGTTTTGTTTCACGTTCCAATAAAACACAGCACCGTTGGCGGCAATGAGAAGACAAATGGTGAGGACCAGCGGCAGGACCCAGTCAGGAACGCCAGGGAAGATTTCATCTGCAGAGTGAAGACAGTGAATCAGACAGTGACAGTGACAGTGAATCAGACAGTGACAGTGAATCAGACGGTGACAGTGACTGTGACAGTGAATCAGAGTGACAGTGAATCCGATAGTGACAGTGACAGTGAATCAGACAGTGACAGTGACAGTGAATCAGACAATGACAGTGAATCAGACAGTGACAGTGACAGTGAATCAGACAGCGACAGTGAATCAGACGGTGACAGTGACTGTGACAGTGAATCAGAGTGACAGTGAATCCGATAGTGACAGTGAATCAGACAGTGACAGTGAATCAGACAGTGACAGTGACAGTGAATCAGACAATGACAGTGAATCAGACAGTGACAGTGAACCAGACAGTGACAGTGACAGTGAATCAGACAGTGACAGTGAATCAGACAGTGACAGTGACAGTGAATCAGACAATGACAGTGAATCAGACAGTGACAGTGACAGT
The DNA here is from genome assembly GCF_053455715.1 of Rhinoraja longicauda. Classification (NCBI taxonomy): domain Eukaryota; kingdom Metazoa; phylum Chordata; class Chondrichthyes; order Rajiformes; family Arhynchobatidae; genus Rhinoraja; species Rhinoraja longicauda. The sequence goes on along the minus strand of NC_135971.1, from coordinate 2,302,799 downwards.
GAATCAGACAGATACAGTGAATCAGACAGTGAGAGTGACAGTGAATGTGACAGTGACAGTGAATCAGACAGTGACAGTGAATCAGACAGTGATTCAGACAGTGACAGTGAATCAGACAGTGATTCAGACAGTGACAGTGAATCAGACAGTGACAGTGAATCAGACAGTGACAGTGAATCAGACAGTGACAGTAAATCAGACAGTGACAGTGAATCAGACAGTGACAGTGAATCAGACAGTGACATTGAATCAGACAGCGACAGTGAATCAGACAGCGACCGTGAATCAGACAGCGACCGTGAATCAGTCAGTGACAGTGAATCAGTCCGCGACAGTGAATCAGACAGTGACAGTGAATTAGGCAGTGACAGTGAATCAGTGACAGTGAATCAGACAGTGACAGTGAATGTGACAGTGAATCAGACAGTGACAGCGAATCAGACAGTGACAGTTAATCAGACAGCGACAGTGAATCCGACAGCGACAGTGAATCAGACAGTGACAGTGAATCAGACAGAGACAGCGACAGTGAATCAGACAGTGACAGTGAATCAGACAGCGACAGTGACATTCAGACAGTGACAGTGAATCAGACAGTGACAGTGAATCAGACAGTGACAGTGAATCAGACAGCGACAGTGAATCAGACAGCGACAGTGAATCAGACAGTGACTGAATCAGACAGTGACAGCGACAGTGAATCAGACAGCGACAGTGAATCAGACAGTGACAGTCAGACAGTGACAGTGAATCAGACAGTGACAGTGAATCAGACAGCGACAGTGAATCACAGTGACAGTGAATCAGACAGTGAGAGTGAATCAGACAGCGACAGTGACAGTGAATCAGACAGCGACAGTGACAGTGAATCAGACAGTGACAGCCACACACACACACACACACATCACAGCTGCCCGAGCAACCTCCCGCCGTGACATCAGTATATATATATATATATGTATAACATTAAAACGTAAATTTATTTATATATATATTATTTTGTATATATACATGCACACATACACACACACAGACACACACACACACACAAACATACACTCATACACACATACACACACATACACGTACAGACACACACATACACACATACACACACATATATACACACATACTCATACATATACCTTTACATATACACACACACACATATATATATACCAGTTTATGTATCAGCATATATAGTGTATATATCTGTAACAATATATATCCTCACGTGGGCTACAAAGGTAAGTTTTAATGTAATTCCCAAGCATGAATTTTGGGACGGGTGGGAGGAGCCAGCCACTTGGTCTAGATGATGCCCCAACATGGTCCATGCCGGACAACGCCACAGATTGTTGGTCCTCCCTTCCATGGGGTGGCAGCAGCGGTTTGCAATGTGGTGCATCCCGACACGCACACGTGGAACCTCGCTCTCCCAGCGGGCAGAGCGGCGACTGGATGGAGGTTTACAGTGACGGGCAATTAGATACTCATGGGTTACCCTTGTAGACTTGGACAGAGAGCCTTCAATTCGGGGTAGTCATGAAAAGACAACGTTGGAGGTGACGCTTCTGTTTATACCGCGTCCCCACAACTATTCAGATCAAAGCTTCATCTACATTCACAGTCTTGTGATTCACTCAGACACTGGTGTCAGGGTGATTCAAGTGAACCCAACCCAATGGAACTGATCCCTCTTTCCCCCGCACTGGGACCACTGCCTGACGACCTGGAGCCCATTTCTCCCACAATGATTGTGGACCCATGTGGTAACTGCATGACCCCATTCGCCCGGTGCCAATTTCCACAGGTCTCGGGTAGTCATCCAGAAACCGTCCCCTTCACGGTTCTGCTTTGTAATCGGACCATGACGGCTCCATCAGCAGAACCTTCATCCCAGTCCTAGCGTCGTCAATGGTTCCCATGTGGTCAATGTGACAGGACCGTACATGCCAATGCTCTGGCAGTCCTCATGGTTTGTCCATTTAAGACTTTTCAGGAGAGCGTCAGGGATTTAAAAGAGTTTGTGTCGATGTCCAACCTGTTTGGACAAGTTGTGGATTCAGTTGGCCTTTCATGCAGATGAATGAATGAATACGTTTATTGGCCAAGTATGTGCACATACAAGGAATGTGCCTTGGTGCTCCGCTCACAAATGACAACACAAACAATAGACAATAGGTGCAGGAGGAGGCCATTCGGCCCTTCAAGCCAGCACCGCCATTCAATGTGATCACAACAGAGCACATATCCAGAAGCAGCCCACATCATAGCCGGGGACTTCAATCATGCAGACCTAAAGTCAGTTCTCACTAAACTTGAACAACACATAAGATGTGCTACCAGGGGGAAAAACACACTAGACAAGGTTTATTCAAATATTAAGAAGGGTTTCAGGTCAGCACCACTACCACACCTGGGGCAGTCAGATCACCTGTCCATATTCTTAACTCCAGCATACACCCCACTCAGGAGGAAAGCTCCAGTCACCATAAAGACTGTTAAGACATGGCCTGAAGGAGCTTCCTCGCAGCTGCAGGATTGCTTCGAAAGGACCAACTGGGATATTTTTGAGGATCAGGACTTGGAGGAGTATACATCAACTGTACTCTGCTACATCCAAAACTGTGTTGACAATGTCACCGTCGACAAACGTATCCGGTTGTATCCCAATCAGAAGCCCTGGATGACAAAGGATGTCAGGTTTCTCCTCAAGGACCGTAACACCGCCTTCAGGTCTAGTGATAGAGCTCTATACAGTGCTGCTAGAACCAACCTGAAGAGAGGCATCAAGGATGCCAAAGCGTCCTACAAGAGGAAGATTGAGGACCACTTTACCAACAATGACCCACGGTGGGTATGGCAAGGCATCCAGCACATCACCAACTACAAGACCAGCAACCGCACGACTGCCGACGGCGACGCCTCGCTGGCAGAGGAACTTAACTGTTTCTTTGCTCGTTTCGAGGTGAAAGCTGCAGTGGCAGACATAACACCCTCTCCAGCACCTGACAGCAACACCTTCACTGTGCAGGAGTATGATGTTAAGCGCGTGCTCAGAGCAGTGAATCCCAGGAAAGCTGCAGGCCCCGATGGTGTGACGGGCAGAGTGCTGAGGGGATGTGCAGACCAATTATCTGAGGTCTTCACAAAAATCTTCAACCTGTCCCTTTTAAAATCCACCATCCCTCCCTGCCTGAAGTCCGCTACAATCATCCCACTGCCGATAAAGTCTGTCATCAGCGGCCTTAACGACTACCGTCCGGTAGCACTCACAAGTGCACATCACAAAGTGCTTCGAGAGACTGGTCCTGCTGCACATCAAAGCCAGCCTCCCACCCACCTTCGACCCATACCAGTTTGCCTACAGAGCAAATAGGTCTACAGGGGATGCCATCGACACTGCTCTTCACACTGCACTGACCCACCTTGAACACCAGGGGAGCTATGTGAGGATGCTCTTCCTCGACTTCAGCTCTGCCTTTAACACGGTCATCCCGAGCAGACTGGTCACCAAACTTTCTGACCTTGGATTTTCCCAAACCATCTGCCAATGGATCAAGGACTTCCTGACCAACCGCCCCCAGACCGTCAAAATAAGCCCTCACCTCTCCTCCACCATTACACTGAGCACCGACCGGCTCACCACAGGGCTGTGTGTTGAGCCCCATCCTTTACTCCCTCTACACTCACGATTGCGCCCCCAACCATCCCACCAAAACCATCATCAAGTTTGCGGATGACACGACTGTGGTTGGACTCGATAGACAATAGACAATAGACAATAGGTGCAGGAGTAGGCCATTCAGCCCTTCGAGCCAGCACCGCCATTCAATGCGATCATGGCTGATCACTCTCAATCAGTACCCCGTTCCTGCCTTCTCCCCATACCCCCTCACTCCGCTATCCTTAAGAGCTCTATCCAGCTCTTTCTTGAAAGCATCCAACGAACTGGCCTCCACTGCCTTCTGAGGCAGAGAATTCCACCCCTTCACCACTCTCTGATTGAAAAAGTTCTTCCTCATCTCCGTTCTAAATGGCCTACCCCTTATTCTTAAACTGTGGCCCCTTGTTCTGGACTCCCCCAACATTGGGAACATGTTTCCTGCCTCTAATGTGTCCAATCCCCTAATTATCTTATATGTTTCAATAAGATCCCCCCTCATCCTTCTAAATTCCAGTGTATACAAGCCCAATCGCTCCAGCCTTTCAACATACGACAGTCCCGCCATTCCGGGAATTAACCTAGTGAACCTACGCTGCACGCCCTCCATAGCAAGAATATCCTTCCTCAAATTTGGAGACCAAAACTGCACACAGTACTCCAGGTGCGGTCTCACAAGGGCCCGGTACAACTGTAGAAGGACCTCTTTGCTCCTATACTCAACTCCTCTTGTTACGAAGGCCAACATTCCATTGGCTTTCTTCACTGCCTGCTGTACCTGCATGCTTCCTTTCATTGACTGATGCACTAGGACACCCAGATCTCATTGAACATCCCCTCTTCCTAACTTGACACCATTCAGATAATAATCTGCCTTTCTATTCTTACTTCCAAAATGAATAACCTCACACTTATCTACATTAAACTGCATCTGCCATGTATCCGCCCACTCACACAACCTGTCCAAGTCACCCTGCAGCCTTATTGCATCTTCCTCACAATTCACACTACCCCCCAGCTTAGTATCATCTGCAAATTTGCTAATGGTACTTTTAATCCCTTCGTCTAAGTCATTAATGTATATCGTAAATAGCTGGGGTCCCAGCACCGAACCTTGCGGTACCCCACTGGTCACTGCCTCCCATTCCGAAAGGGACCCATTTATCCCCACTCTTTGCTTTCTGTCTGTCAACCAATTTTCTATCCATGTCAGTACCCTACCCCCAATACCATGTGCCCTAATTTTGCCCACTAATCTCCTATGTGGGACCTTGTCGAAGGCTTTCTGAAAGTCGAGGTACACCACATCCACTGACTCTCCCCTGTCAATTTTCCTAGTTACATCCTCAAAAAATTCCAGTAGATTTGTCAAGCATGATTTCCCCTTCGTAAATCCATGCTGACTCGGAATGATCCTGTTACTGCTATCCAAATGCTCAGCAATTTCGTCTTTTATAATTGACTCCAGCATCTTCCCCACCACTGATGTCAGACTAACTGGTCTATAATTACCCGTTTTCTCTCTCCCTCCTTTCTTAAAAAGTGAGATAACATTTGCTATCCTCCAATCCACAGGAACTGATCCTGAATCTATAGAACATTGAAAAATGATCTCCAATGCTTCCACTATTTCTAGAGCCACCTCCTTAAGTACCCTGGGATGCAGACCATCAGGCCCTAGGGATTTATCAGCCTTCAGTCCCATCAGTCTACCCAAAACCATTTCCTGCCTAATGTGGATTTCCTTCAGTTCCTCCATCACCCTAGTTTCTCCGGCCCCTAGAACATTTGGGAGATTGTGTGTATCTTCCTCAGTGAAGACAGATCCAAAGTAACGGTTTAACTCATCTGCCATTTCTTTGTTCCCCATAATAAATTCCCCTGCTTCTGTCTTCAAGGGACCCACATTTGCCTTGACTACCTCAGTGAAACATGTGAATACCTCAGTTAACATTCTGGGCAGTCGGGGTTTCAATGGAATGTAAATCTCTTCATACTTCAATGATCAAACAGAAATGTTTACAAACCTGATATCTTAACAATTGCCTCATGTTGTATGTTTAACCGTATATAACGAACAACACACTTGAACTTGTTCGTTGACTGCCTAGTTACTGTCACGTTGCTCTCCACATTTATAAGACCTTCCGTGTCTTCATGGTATCTTGTTTCAGCTTGTGGTAAAACCTGTCCATCCTCGCCGAACCACAGCATCTCTGGTCCAGGATACCATCCACCGGATTTACACACGAGCTGGATTCCATCTCCCTGGTATCCCAGCAACTGAATCCGGGGCTTACTCCCCAAACCTGCATCAGTGACAGATGTAGAAATAACAATAGTCAGGAAGAATAGCAACTTGGACCAGTCAGCATTTTGTTCAAGGTGTCAAACCCTCTTGCAACAATACTTATACAATTTACAATTATTTCTTGTTCCAATGCAAAGTCTTCGAGCTGAAACATCAACTCTGCTTCTCTCTCCCCAGTCGCTGCCTGACCTGCTGATTGTTTTCAGCATTTCGGTAAATAAATCCAGCTGGGGGTTACATGGTAAATGACTGGGCCCTGGAGAGTGTGGTGGAAAGGAGATCCCAACTACGGGTGCTGTCTGTTCGGAGTTTGTACGTTCTCCCCGTTACCTGCGTGGGTTTTTTCCGAGTTCTTCGGTTTCCTCCCACACTCCAATGACGTACAGGTTTGTAGATTAATTGGTTTGGTGTATGTGTAAATTGTCGATAGTGTGTGTAGGATAGTGTTAATGTGCCAGCATCGCTGGTCGGTGTGGTGGGCCGAAGGGCCTGTGTCCGCGCTGTATCTCTAAAGTAAACATTCCTTTAAAGTTAATAATATCAATGCATTTTCTTACTCACCTTGAACTCGCAGTTGAGCTGGAGATGCTTCATTCTCAGTTCTGTCTGTAACTGAACATGTATATTCCCCTTCATCAAGCCTCCTTACGTTCATTATTCTGAGGGAAATGTTCCCTTTGGCCAGTTCATCTTTAAACAGTTGGGCCCTAGCTCTGTAATCCTGGTGTTGAGCGAGGGCGTCACTTTGTCCATGTTTGTACACGAGGACTGGCGAGGCGAGACCTGACTTCCTCCACTGCACCTCCATGTCGCTGGTCAATATATCTGGCACAAGCTGACACTCCAACACCGCATCTCCACCTACAATGGCTGCAAAACCACCATCGCCCGGTACAATTACGGCAAATTCACCTGGGGATCAATGCAAATAATTGAAAACACAATTATTTAAGGAATCAATAATGTAACAATAGAAAACAAAATTAACATCACGAAAGTTGCATCGTTCTGTGCGCACAAAGACCAACAGCATTTATTTCATGAGGGCTTGAATACAAAAACAGGGATGTAATGCTGAGGCTATCGAGGGCACTGGTCAGGTCGCATTTGGAGAATTGTGAGCAATTTTGGGCACCATAACAGAGGAAGGATGAGCTGGCTCTGGAGAGAATTCAGAAGTGGTATCCCAGAATGATCCCACCAAACAAGCGTTTGACGGCACAAGTTTAGAAGGAAAACGTAAAAACATAGAAACATACAAAATAGGTGCAGGAGGAGGCCATTCGGCCCATCGAGCCAGCACCGCCATTCATTGTGATCATGGCTGATCATCCACAATCAGTAACCCGTGCCTGCCTTCTCCCCATATCCTTTGATCCCACTAGCCCCCAAAGCTCTATCTAACTCTCTTTTAAATTCATCCAGTGATTTGGCCTCCACTGGCCTCTGTGGCAGGGAATTCCACAAATTCACAACCCTATGGGGGAAAACGTTCCCTCTCACCAGAGTTTTAAATGGCCTCCCCTTTATTCTTAGACTGTGACCCCTGATTCTGGACTCCCCCAACATTGGGAACATTTTTCCTGAATCTAACTTGTCTAGTCCTTTTATAATTTTATATGTCTCTATAAGATCCCCTCTCATCCTTCTAAACTCCAGTAAATACAGGCCTAGTCTTTCCAATCTTTCCTCATATGACAGTCCAGTCTCGCCATTCCACGGATTAACCTCATGAACCTGCGCTGCACTGCCTCAATAGCAAGGGGGGGGGCGCTCAGTGAATGGTGGAGTAGACTTGATGGGCGGAATGACCCTAATTCGCTCCAATCGCTTATGACTGGATAACCTTCTGAAACCAGGATATTACCATTTTCACTGGCTGTTCACGATTTATTTTATATCTAAGGTTGGCGTCTCAACACCAATCCCCGTGGGGCACCACTACTTACATCTTCCCACCCAGGGAGAAAAAATACATTATTCCCCACTCTCTGCTTCTTGCTGACTTATACATGGCCGAAACATCAGGAGGTGCAGATCCAGAGCCAGCAACATTATGGGGGACCCCTACCACCCCAGCAACGGACTGTTCCAGCTGCTACGGTCAGGCAAACGCCTCCGCTGTCACGCTGTGAAATCAGAGAGGATGAGTCGGAGTTTCTTCCCACAGTCCATCAGGACTGTTAACTCTCATATCACCAGGGACTAATTTAATTTACTGTATTAATTTATTTTTTGTGTTAAAAAAAAAAATCTATTCTGTTTTGTAGTGTTAGCACAATCCGCAGGCGTTGCCACTTTCATTTCACTGCAAAATCTGCTATATGTATGTGACAAATAAAGTTGACTTGACTTGATTATCCATGAGAATGAGGTTGCCTCCTGCTCCTGCAGTCCCCATCGTCGCCCACAGAGGGAGCAAGGACCTTGCACCTGATCGTATTAAGTGATGTGGACAACTGCATTAAAATGGGCGATATTAAAATATGAATCTTCTGACTCCATGAAGCCCCCTCCATGAGATAAATAAATATCAATCAGACAAGATGTTGTGGTTATTACCGTGGACCGAGGTGAGGATCCCGTGCAGTAGCAACACAGCGCAGTGAAACAGTCCCATCCCAGTAGAGGGGTCAGTGCCTGAGGGAGAGGGGGAGAGAGAGGGAGAAGTGTTAGACCCGTGATGGACGGGAAGCTGTGATCTCCCCCCCCCCTCCCCCTCCGTCCCCGCCGCCGGTGTCCACCACCCCCCCCCCCCCCCCCCCCCACTGCTGACCGGGGGCTGAAAGGTCACACCTTGTGCCGGGTGGCCAAGGACAACCGGTGGCCAAAGGACTCCAGTCCCCGCACCGAGACCCCGGCTCCCTTTAGAATCTGCTCCTTGAGTCTCCTGTCACGGGGGTCGGGTCCGGGACGATCCTTCTCCCGGGAATTTCTTCAGTCACCCCGGCCATCAAACCTGTCAAAGGACAGAAATTGATTCTGAAGTCAAAAGATGTCGGAACTATAAAAATAATTGGGGGTGAGATGAGATTTGCGATTCATTTACGGAGTTGGGTGTCACTGACTGGGACATCTGTTATTCCCAGGTCGGCGCCGCCTGCAGCCACGCTTGTGGAATTCTCTCTGTCCATGGACAGTGGATCATTGGATGTATTGAAAGAGGAGGTGGATATACAGCACCTTCAACCATTTGCTGATTGGAAGCAGACTGCCTGTGTAGTCATTCCCCAGACTGCATTGGTCTGCTTTCTCTCTCAGAATATTTTACCTGCTTCACCATCTCAAAGGCTTTTTAATGTTTTTTGTCTCTGTAACGCACAGTCGAGATGAACTGGCACAGGTCGGTTATCTCCGAGGCCAGTGTGGGAAGCGAGAGGAGGAAAATAGACAATAGGTGCAGGAAGAGGCCATTCGGCCCCTCGAGCCGGCACCGCAATTCAATGTGATCATGGCTGATCATTCACAATCAGTACCCCGTTCCTGCCTTCTCCCGATATGCCCTGACTCCGCTATCCTTAAGAGCTATATCTAGCTCTCTCTTGAATGCATTCAGAGAATTGGCCTCCACTGCCCTCTGAGGCAGAGAGTTCCACAGATTTGCAACTTTCTGATGGAAGAAGTTTTTCCTCATCTCCGTTCTAAATGGCCTACCCCTTATTCTTAAACTGTGGCCCCTTGTTCTGGACTCCCCCAACATCGGGAACATGTTTCCTGCCTTTAACATGTCCAATCACTTAATAATCTTATATGTTTCAATAAGATCCCCTCTCATCCTTCTAAATTCCAGTGAATACAAGCCCAGTCGCTCCAGTCTTTCAACGTACGACAGTCCCGCCATTCCAGGAATTAACCTAGTAAACCTACGCTGCATGCCCTCAATAGCAAGAATGTCCTTCCTCAAATTTGGAGACAAAAACTGCACACAGTACTCCAGGTGCGTCTCACCAGGCCCCTGTACACCCGCAGAGGGACCTCTTTGCTCCTATACTTAAATCCTCTTGTCATAAAGGCCAACATGCAATTAGCTTTTTTCACTTTCTGCTGTACCCGCATGGTTACGTTCAGTAATTGATGAACAAGGACATGCAGACGCCATGGCTGAGATAAATGTCAAAATTAGACACCAGTGAGGTGCTGGAAAACTTGAAGTTACCCCTCAGATTCCGATTAAATCTTTTCCCCCTTCACCTTGAACCTATGTCCTCTGGTCCTCGATTCCCCGACTCTGGGGCCGGGGTTCCACAGAGAAACCGCGCCGGGTTTGGGGAAGTGGCGTAAAGTAGGACGGGAGGGAGTGGGTTAGTGGGGAGGCAGCCGCTGTAATGGCTGCAACAGTCGGAGTAAAGTTTCGTGTTTCAGCTGCCCACGCACAGCCCAGGAATGTGGGACAAACAAAAGTATTTAGTAACATGATCACACTCGCTCTCCTGTGTTGAAATATTTTGTTGTCTATAAAAAAAACCTGTTGATAGATTCACGGAGAGAAGCTCCATTGGAACACGCCCTTCGGCCCACTGAGTTTGTGATATCAGTAAACACACATGTTCACGAATCCGACCGCACTCATTAATGCTCCCACGTTGCCATCAACTGCCCACCGATCCCATCCCTCAGATTCATACAAGGGCGATGTACAGCGGCCAATCTGCCGAGACATCAGCTCGTCTTTTGGACGCGGAAGAACCCGGAGCACCCGGGGCAAATCCATGCGGTTCTGGGGAGAACGTGCAAACTCCACATAGGGAGCAGTGGAGGTTAGGCTCCAAGCTGGATCACTGCAACTGTGCGGCAGTTATTCTATGATCTGAGCCACTGAACTCCGGGTTCAGTTCAATTAACATGTTACCAGCAGTAACACATTAACCTCCGTCTCAGCGCAGTTTGTTCCCGCGCTCGCTGCTCGGGACGCCACCGGCGCCACATAGTTTCAGAGAGTGTAGCAAGGAGTTCCCTTCTTGCCCATCGCGGCCACTTCGCGCCCGTCACAGACTGAACGTGGCCGCTGGGAATAAACAAATCCCGGTGACCGACCAGCTCTCCCGAGCGAGGACTCACCGACTGCCGCCTCCCTCCCTGACCCGCACCGCACCGGCTCCCGCTCTCTCCGCTCTCCCGACCGGCCAGACTCGCCGCTCCGGCCACGACAACCAACCGAGGTCTCGGCCTGAGCCGCGCCCCGGGGGCAGTGGGCCGGGCCGGGCCGGGTGGATGCAGCGGGGTTTCACTATCACCCCATCCCGCTGGCAAACAGGGGAGTGAGTGCCCGCTGTGTCCCAGCGGCTCCGGCGCCCTCAGTTGTCCTGGAGCCCCGCTCACCTGATCAATCCACGGGCGGGACCCTCCTCCGTGCCCGCCCCCTGTCCCCGCTCCCCGGGGGCCGAGTCTGTAACCGGCGCCCAGCGACAGCGCGGAGCAACCGGCGACAGAGAGACCGCTTTCCTCAGCGTGGAATCACACAGGGAGACGGCGGCCGCCGGGGGAGAGAAATCGGCTCAAGTTGTCATGAAATGGGCGCGATAAATGGGCGGGGCGCAGAGTCTGTGGAGAGGGAGGAGGTGGTTGATCTGGGCATCTTGTCGGCTAAGTTGGGCCCTCCCCATACTGTCGGAAGAAGGGTCCCGCCCGAAATATTACAATAGACAATAGAGAATAGGTGCAAGAGGAGGCCATTCGGCACTTCGAGCCAGCACCGCCATTCAATGTGATCATGGCTGATCATTCTCAATCAGTACCCCGTTCCTGCCTTCTCCCCATACCCCCCGAACTCCGCTATCCTTAAGAGCTCTATCCAGCTCTCTCTTGAATGCATTCAGAGAATTGGCCTCCGCTGCCTTCTGAGGCAGAGAATTCCACAGATTCACAACTCTCTGACTGAAACAGTTTTTCCTCATCTCAGTTCTAAATGGCCTAACCCTTATTCTTAATCTGTGGTTCCTTGTTCTGGACCCCCCCCCCCCCCCCCAACATTGGGAACATGTTTCCTGCCTCTAACGTGTCCAACCCCTTAATAATCTTATACGTTTCGATAAGATCCCTTCTCATCCTACTAAATTCCAGTGTATACAAGCCTAGTCGCTCCAGTCTTAACCTAGTAAACCTACGCTGCACGACCTCAATAGCAAGAATATCCCTCCTCAAATTTGGAGTCCAAAAATGCACACAGTACTCCAGGTGCGGTCTCACTAGGGCCCTGTACAACTGCAGAAGGACCTCTTTGCTCCTATACTCAACTCCTCTTGTTATGAAGGCCAACATTCCATTGGCTTTCTTCACTGCCTGCTGTACCTGCATGCTTCCTTTCAGTGACTGATGCACTAGGACACCCAAATCTCGTTGTACGTCCCCTGTTCCTAACTTGAAACCATTCAGATAATAATCTGCCTTCCTATTCTCCCCACCAAAGTGGATATCCTCACACTTATCCATATTAAACAGCATCTGCCATGTATCCGCCCACTCACACAACCTGTCCAAGTCACCCTGCAACCTCATAGCATCTTCCTCACAGTTCACACTGCCACCCAGCTTTGTATCATCTGCAAATTTGCTAAAGGGAGAGAGAGAGAGAGAGAGAGAGAGAGAGAGAGAGAGAGAGAGAGAGAGAGAGAGAGAGAGAGAGAGAGAGAGAGAGAGAGAGAGAGAGAGAGAGAGAGAGAGAGAGAGAGAGAGTCTTAGTCGTGTGCAGTCCGCATATAAATTGCTCGCCCTCTGTCGCTGGTGCCAATGGGGCTCGGTCCCAGAACTGGGAACCTGAGACTTCCAGAAGAAGTTGTTGTGTTTTACTTCCTCTGCCTTTCCCGGCCGCCTGTTGTGCTGCCTCAGTGGCTCAGGGCCCAAGTTCCTCGGGCCTTCTTCATTCCACCCCTGGAATGTCCAACCTACTCCTGTTGGTGCCAGGAGCTTCAGCGGTGAGTAAAGTGTTCAGGGGACAGGCCCATGTCCAGCAGCAGATCCCATTCCAGCTGAGGTCATGCCCACGTCTCCATATCGCCCGCGCTCTGTGGCGATGGTGAGGGGACCTTGGCAATCTGTGGCCCATCCTCTGTACAGGAAGGAACTGCAGATGCTGGTTCACACTGCAGATAGACACAGAAATGCTGGAGTAACTCAGCGGGACAAGCAGAGAAGGCTCTGAAGAAGAGTCTGAAGAAAGTTCTCCCCTTCCTCTGTTGGCCGAGCTGAGACAGTTTCAGCTGGGAAGAAACTGTCTGTCAATGTCTCCCCGGCTGTTATCAGGCAACAATATCACCCCGCCACAACCAGAGAGCAGCGCTGAACTACCATCTACCTCATTCCCGACCCTCGGACTATCCCTGACCGGACTTTGCTGGCTTTACCTTGCACTAAACGTTATTCCCTTATCATGTATCTGTACACTGTAAATGGCTCGATTGTGATCGTGTGTTGTCTTTCCGCTGACTGGTTTAGATTTTTATTTTAGATTCAGAGATACAGCGCAGAAACAGGCCCTTCGGCCCACCGGGTCCGCCCCGCCCAGCGATCCCCGCACATTAACACTATCCTGCACCCACTCGGGACAATTTTTACATTTGCCCAGCCAATTAACCTACATACCTGTACGCCTTTGGAGTGTGGGAGGAAACCGAAGATCTCGGAGAAAACCCACGCAGGTCACGGGGAGAACGTACAAACTCCGTACAGACGGCGCCCGTAGTCAGGATCGAAACTGGTTAGCACGCAACAAAAAGCTTTTCACTGTACCTCAGTACACCTGACCGTAAACTACACTGAACTGAGCTCGCCAGTCTGAGCACAACACGGGTCCTCAACACCACAAGCCCACGAGGGAGAAACAAAGAACTTCAGATGCTGGTTTACACCGATGAAAGACACAAAGTGCTGGAGTAACTCAGCGGCTCAGACAGCATCTCTGGAGAACGTGGATGGGCAACGTTTCGGGTCGGGACCTTTCTTCAGATTGCCAATTAACTGCACGAATTGGCGTCAGGCATCACAGTTCCAATATTCATCCCAGCGTGGAAAGGCACACAGTTTGTAATTTTAAAGCCATATCGTATTATTTTAAAACAGAGATTGACAGATTCTTGATTAGTGTCGGCCCTAGTGAGACCGCACCTGGAGTACTGTGTGCAGTTTTGGTCTCAAAATTTGAGGAAGGATATTCTTGCTATTGAGGGCGTGCAGCGTAAGTTTACGAGGTTAATTCCCGGAATGGCGGGACTGTCATATGTTGAAAGACTGGAGCGACAAGGCTTGTACACACTGGAATTTAGAAGGATGAGATGAGATCTAATCGAAACGTATAAGATTATTAAGGGATATAAGAAAATAACTGCAGATGCTGGTACAAATCTGAAGAAGGGTCTCGACCCGAAACGTCACCCATTCCTTCTCTCCCGAGATGCTGCCTGACCTGCTGAGTTACTCCAGCATTTTGTGAATAAAAAGATTATTAAGGGGTTGGACACGTTAGAGGCAGGAAACATGTTCCCAGTGTTGGGGGAGTCCAGAACCAGGGGCAACAGTTTAAGAATAAGGGGTAGGCCATTTAGAACTGAGATGAGGAAAAACTTTTTCAGTCAGAGAGTTGTGAATCTGTGGAATTATCTGCCTCAGAAGGCAGTGGAGGCCAATTCTCTGAATGCATTCAAGAGAGAGCTGGATAGAGCTCTTAAGGATAGCGGAGTCAGGGGGTATGGGGAGAAGGCAGGAACGGGGTACTGATTGAGAATGATCAGCCATGATCACATTGAATGGTGGTGCGTACAGGCTCGAAGGGACGAATGGCCTCCTCCTGCACCTATTGTCTATTGTCTATTGTCTACAAGTTATGGGGAGAAGGCGGGAGAATGGGGTTGGGAGGAAAGATAGATCAGGCATGATTGAATGGTGGAGTAGACTCGATGGGCCGAATGGCCTAATTCTGCTCCAATGACTCGTGAACCTGCACCAGCGGAAGCGGTTAGTGGTTGTTGACCGTGGAGAGCTCAAACATTCCTGGAGGCTGAGGGAAGTGTGAGAGTAAAACGGCTTCGCAGATGTGAAGCAAGGCACCGCAGGGAAAGGCAGGAACAGGCAGGCGCTGTGGTCGGGGCTGGGACCAGTGGTCACGTCTCGACACATTCCACAGCGCCACAGAGCGGAGCTGGCCTCACTGGGAGAGTGGCCGCTGGTGTGAACGCAACCCACGCCAGGTCAGCCTTCAGTCTGAACTCTACCCGCACCGCACCGCACCAGCGGACAAACCCTCCCGTGTGTCCTCTCTGGGTGATGCCGTGAGCAGTCCAGTCACTCCCCCACCTCTGTCAGGTATGTAGGAAAATAACTGCAGATGCTGGTACAAAACGAAGGGATCACAAAATGCTGGAGTAACTCAGCGGGTCAGGCAGCATCTCAGGAGAGAGGGAATGGGTGACGTTTCGGGTCGAGACCCTTCTTCAGACTGATGTCAGGGGGAGGGACAAAGGAAGGATATAGGTGGAGACAGGAAGATAGAGGGAGATCTGGGAAGGAGGAAGGGAAGAGAGGTACAGAGGAACTATCTAAAGTTGGAGAAGTCAATGTTCATACCACCGGGCATCAAGCTGCCCAGGCGAAATATATCTACACGACCAAGTGGACCCATTGGGCCCAAACCTCTCCTGCATTGGTGCAGCACCCTTTCCTCCCCCTCCCACTCTACTCTACCCCTCCCCCTCCTTCTCCCCCCTCGCTCCACTCCCCCTCTCTCCCCATCCCCCCTCCCTCTCCCTCCCCCCCATCCCTCCCCTCTCCTCCACTACCCCTCCCTCCTCGCTCCACTCCCCTTCCCCATCCCCTCTCCCTCCTCCCTCTCCCTCACACCTCCCTCCCTCCCCTCCCCTCCCCCTCAACCCCCCTTATTCTCCCTCCCTCTCTCTCCCCTCTCTCCCTAGGAGAGATGTGAATAACTTAAAATGTGAATAACTTTAAAAGTATAACACCGATTTCAATGAAACTTCTTCCATTGGCACCAAAGGGTCGACGGTGAGTAAGGTGGGCCTAAAATTGTCGCGCTATCGTGTACCGTTTTGGCTGTAGTTCAGGAACAAACAAACAAACCAACGAGAGTTTTAGTATATAGTATATATATGTATGTATGTGTAAGAAAATAACTGCAGATGCTGGTACAAATCGATTTATTCACAAAATGCTGGAGTAAGTCAGCAGGTCAGGCAGCATCTCGGGAGAGAAGGAATGGGTGACGTTTCGGGTCGAGACCCTTCTTCAGACTGATGTCGGGGGTGGGACAAAGGAAGGATATAGGTGGAGACAGGAAGATAGAGGGAGATCTGGGAAGGAGGAGGGGAAGGAGGAGGGGAAGGGAGGGACAGAGGAGCTATCTGAAGTTGGAGAAGTCGACGTTCATACCACCGGGCCGCAAACTGCCCAGGCGAAATATGAGGTGCTGCTCCTCCAATTTCCGGCGGGCCTCACTATGGCACTGGAGGAGGCCCATGACAGAGAGGTCAGACTGGGAATGGGAGGAGGAGTTAAAGTGCTGGGCCACCGGGAGATCAGATGCGTTAATGCGGACCGAGCGCAGGTGTTCAGCGAAGCGATCGCCGAGCCTGCGCTTGGTTTCGCCGATATAAATAAGTTGACATCTAGAGCAGCGGATACAATAGATGAGGTTGGAGGAGGTGCAGGTGAACCTCTGTCTCACCTGGAAAGACTGTTTGGGTCCTTTGGTGGGGTTGAGGGGGGAGGTAAAGGGACAGGTGTTGCATCTCGTGCGGTTGCAAGGGAAAGTGCCCGGGGTTAGGGTGGTTTGGGTAGGAAGGGACGAGTGGACCAGGGAGTTGCGGAGGGAACGGTCTCTGCGGAACGCAGAGAGGGGAGGGGATGGGAAGATATGGCCAGTGGTGGGGCCCTGTTGTAGGTGACGGAAATGTTGGTGGATGATATGTTGGATCCGCTGGCTGGTGGGGTGGAAGGTGAGAACGAGGGGATCCTGTCCTTGTTGCGAGTGGGGGGAGGGGGAGCAAGAGTGGAGCTGTGGGATGTAGAAGAGACCCTAGTGAGAGCCTCATCTATAATGGAGGAGGGGAAGCCCCGTTTTCTGAAAAACGAAGACATCTCGGAAGCCCTAGTCTGAAACACCTCATCCCGGGCGCAGATGCGGCGTAGACGGAGGAATTGGGAGTAGGGGATAGACTTTTTGCAGGGGACCGGGTGGGAAGAAGTGTAGTCCAGATAGCTGTGCGAGTCGGTGGGCTTGTAGTAAGTGTCCGTCACTAGTTTTTCTCCTGTGATGGAGATGGTGAGGTCCAGAAACGGGAGGGAGATGTCAGAGATAGTCCAGGTATATTTAAGGGCAGGATGGAAATTGGAGGTGAAGTGTATGAAGTCAGTGAGTTCTGCATGGGTGCAAGAGGTAGCACCAATGCAGTCGTCGATGTAGCGGAGGTAGAGTTCGGGGATGGGGCCAGTGTACGTCTGGAACAGGGATTGTTCGACGTACCCGACAAAGAGGCAGGCGTAGCTAGGGCCCATGCGAGTGCCCATAGCTACGCCTCTGGTTTGGAGGAAGTGGGAGGAGTCAAAGGAGAAGTTGTTGAGGGTAAGAACCAGCTCTGCTAGGCGGAGGAGAGTGTTGGTCGATGGGGATTGGCTGGTTCTACGGTCGAGGAAGAAACGGAGGGCTTCGAGACCATCCTTGTGGGGGATGGAAGTGTAGAGTGACTGGACATCCATGGTGAAAATGAGGGAGTGGGGGCCTGGGAACCGGAAGTTATCCAGGAGATGGAGAGCGTGTGAGGTGTCTTGGACGTAGGTGGGGAGGGATTTAACCAGGGGGGATAGGATGGAGTCGAGGTAGGTAGAGATAAGTTCGGTGGGGCATGAGCAGGCAGAGACAATGGGTCTGCCGGGACAGTTGTGTTTGTGGATTTTGGGTAGGAGGTAGAATCGGGCCGTGCGGGGCTGGGGAACTATGAGATTGGAGGCACTGGGGGGTAGATCGCCGGAGTTGGTGAGGTCGGTGATGGTGCTGCTGATGAAGGTCTGGTGTTTATCGGTGGGGTCATGGTCCAGGGATAGGTAGGAAGAGGTGTCTGATAGTTGTCGTCTGGCCTCGGTGAGGTAGAGGTCAGCACGCCAGACTACCACAGCCCCTCCCTTGTCAGCGGGTTTAATTATTAAGTCCGGGTTGTTGCGGAGTGAGTGGAGGCTGCACGTTCAGGAGGGGAGAGGTTGGAGTTTGTCAGGGGAGTGGAAAATTTGAGGCGGCCGATGTCACGACGGCAGTTTGAAATAAAAAGTTCTAGTGAGGGTAGTAGGCCATACTGGGGGGTAAAAGTGGCTTTATAAACACACAGACACTTGTGGTTAGACGAGTTTGCGCATGAAATGTGCTGGTTCCACCGGTTGCTCCGGTTTCCTCCCCCACACTCCAGAGATACAAGTTTGTAGGTTAATCGTACGTGTATGTGTACGTGTGTGGATATATATCCACACACACACACATATATATATATACACGCACGCACACATACACACATATATTCACTGGAGCCCTGTCAACCGGGCGTTGAGAAGATTGTCCCAACTTTGGTAATGTTTACCTTTCTTTAGTTAAGAGATACAGCACGGAAACAGGCCCTCCGGCCCACCGAGTAAACGATGTCCATCGATCGCCCGTTCACACATGTACAATGTCATTGCACTTTCTCATCCACTCCCGACACACGAGGGGCAATTTACAGAGTGCCGATTAACCTACAAACTTGTATCTCTGGAGTGTGGGGGAGGAAACCGGAGCAACCGGTGGAACCAGCACATTTCATGCGCAAACTCGTCTAACCACAAGTGTCTGTGTGTTTATAAAGCCAAGCGCAAGGCACATGATCTGTATAGCCCCGTTTATTGTTAGCACAGAGATTCATTGGTGAAAATTACCAAAAAAAATCATGTAATCCTTGTTATTCGGTTCATTTGTCGATGATATGTGGTGGCATCGTTCCAACAGTCCTGTAAATATATTCGCTCCACCTAATAATCCCTTCCTCCAAAGGTTTTACTGGAACGTGTAAATAACACCTATCCATGTTCTCCACAGATGCTGCCTGACCCGCTGAGTTACTCCAGCACTCTGTGAAACGTCACCTATCCATGTTCTCCACAGATGCTGCCTGACCCGCTGAGTTACTCCAGCAGTCTGATTTCATTGGGATCGTCTCTCGAAACGGGGTGACACAGTACCAGGTGCCCAATACACACTCTCAGCAGGGAAACAGGCCCTTCGGCCCACCTCGTCCATACCGACCACGATGCCCCATCTACACTAGTCCCACCTGTCCCCATGTGCCCCATAGCCCTCTGAACCTTTCCTACCCATGCACCTGTCTAAATGTTTTTAAATATTGTTATATTTCCCCTGCTGCCTGCCCTGTCCGACCAGGTGAGTTTTGTGTCGCTGCTCTCCTCGCAGTACCGGCTCTCAGCAGCAGGTGGGGGTGCTGCGCCGTCAAACTGCACCGCGCTCTGGACAGCTCGCCATCGCCATCGTCTGGTTGCAAGCGGCATTACAGCTGTCCCGGACTGAGACCTGAAAGACCCATCTCAGGTCATTAGACAGGAAGAGAATGAGATCATTCGGCCCATTAAGTCTGCATGGATGAAGGGATTAAAATTACCATTAGCAAATTTTCAGATGATACAAAGCTGGGTGGTAGTGTGAACTGTGAGGAAGATGCTATGAGGTTACAGGGTGACTTGGACAGGTTGTGTGAGTGGGCGGATGACTGGCAGATGCAGTTTAATATGGATAAGTGTGAGGTTATCCACTTTGGTGGTAAGAATAGGAAGGCAGAGTATTATCTGAATGGTGTCAAGTTAGGAAAAGGGGACGTACAACGAGATCTGGGTGTCCTAGTGCATCAGTCACTGAAAGGAAGCATGCAGGTACAGCAGGCAGCGAAGAAAGCCAATGGAATGTTGGCCTTCATAACAAGAGGAGTTGAGTATAGGAGCAAAGAGATCCTTCTGCAGATGTACAGGGCCCTAGTGAGACCGCACCTGGTCTCCAAATTTGAGGAAGGATATTCTTGCTATTGAGGGCGTGCTGCGTAGGTTCACGAGGTTAATTCCCGGGATGACGAGACTGTCATTTGTTGAAAGACTGGAGCGACTAGGCTTGTATACACTGGAATTTAGAAGGATGAGGGGGGATCTTATCGAAACATATAAGATTATTAAGGGGTTGGACACGTTAGAGGCAGGAAACATGTTCCCAATGTTGGCGGTATCCAGAACGAGAGGCCACAGTTTAAGATTAAGGGGTAGGCCATTTAGAACGAAGACGAGGAAAAACTTTTTCAGTCAGAGAGTGTTAAATCTGTGGAATTCTCTGCCTCAGAAGGCAGTGGAAGCCAGTTCTCTAAATGCATTAAAGATAGAGCTGGATAGAGCTCTTAAGGATAGCGGAGTCAGGGGGTATGGGGAGAGAGGGCAGGAACGGGGTACTGATTGAGAATGAAAGCATTCAATCGGTGGGAAGGAACTGCAGATGCTGGTTTACACCGAAGATACGTTTGGTTTACGTCCAAAATGCTGGAGTAACTGAGCGGGACAGGAAGCATCTCTGGAGATTAGGAATGGGTGATGTTTCGGGACGAGACCCTTCTTCAAATTCGGGATGGACCACAGCGTGAAATTGCAGAGAGTTGTGGACGCAGCCCAAACCATCACGCAAACCAACCTTCCCTTCCATTGACTCAAGGAGTCATAGAGTGATACAATATGGAGACAGGCCCTTCGGTCCAACTTACCCACACCGCCCAACATGCCCCAGCTACACGAGTCCCACCTGCCTGCGCTTGTTCCATATCCATCCAAACCTGTCCTATCCATGTACCTATGTAGAAAAGAAATGCAGATGCTAGTTTAAATCGAAGGTAGACCCAAAATGCTGGAGTAACTCAGTGGGTCAGGCAGCATCTCTGGAGAGAAGGAATGCGTGACGTTTCGGGTCCAGATCATGTACCTGTCTAACTGTTTCATAAACGATGGGTTAGTCCCAGCCTCAACTACCACCTCTGGCAGCTTATTCCATACATCCACCACCCTTTGTGTGAAAAATTTACCCCTCACGTTCCTGTTAAATCTTTCCCCCTTCACCTTGAACCTATGTCCTCTGGTCCTCAATTCCCCTACTCTGGGCAACAGACTCTGTGCATCTACCTGATCTATTCCTCTCGTGATTTTGTACACATCTACGCTTCGTGCTGCCTCTGCAAGACCACAATTACACCCACCTGGTTTTATTTCCACTCTCACCGCGGTTTAACGATGCGGAAATAATAATAATAATAATAATAATGCATTTCATTTATATAGCGCTTTTCAAACACTCAAAGACGCTTTACAGGGATTTCTAGAACATAGAGAAGTGAATAAATAGATAAATAAGTAAACGAACAGAGAAAGGAGACAGAAGGTGAGGTGAACTTCAGTGGTTGAAGGCAGTGCTGAACAGGTGAGACTTCAGTCATGTTTTGAATGTGGTGAGTGAGGAGGAGTCCCTGTCCCCCCAGGATCTGAGTTTGGTCCGGATGGGGGGGGGGGGGGGGGGGGGGGGGACAGGAGATTGGCAGCAGCAGAGCGGAGGGTGCAGGTGGGAGTGTGCCTGTGGAAGAGGTCAGTCAGGTAGGATGGGGCCAGGTTACGGAGGGCTTTGTAGGTCATGAGGAGAATTTTGTACTGGATTCTCTGGGGGATGGGTAGCCAGTGGAGTTTGTAAAGGACGGGGGTGATATGGTCACGGATCGGGGAGCGGAGTTTTGAATGTATTGAAGTTTACTGATGATTTTTGAGGGTGAGCCGTAGAGGAGGCTGTTGCAGTAGTCCAGACGGGAGGTGATGAAGGCGTTGATGAGGGTTTCTGCAGCTGTGGAGGAGAGGGATGGACGGAGACGGGCAATGTTTTTGAGGTGGAAGAAGGCTGTCTTTGTGATGTGTTTGTCGAAGGAGAGGCTTTGATCAAAGATGATTCCAAGATTCCGGATGTGAGGGGAGGTGGATACTGGGAGACCATCAATGTTGAGGATGAAGTTTTGGGTGGATTTGGTGAGCGTTTTTGGACCAATGATGCTGATTTCAGATTTGTTGCAGTTGAGTTTGAGGAAATTTGATTGAAGCCAAGATTTTATTTCAGTGATGCAGTTTGTCAGTGTAGAGTGTGTGGTGGTGGAGATTGACTTGGTGGAGATGAGGAGCTGGATATCATCGGCGAAGCAGTGGAAGTTGAGACCATGACGGCGGATTAATTGACCAAGGGGGAACAGGTAGAGGATGAAGAGGAGGGGGCCAAGGACTAAGCCTTGGGGGACACCTTGGGGGGGGAGGGGAGCGGTGGGGGATTTACAGTTGTTAATGGAGATGAACTGGTGCCTGTCAGAGAGGTAAGATTTGAACCAGGATAGGGCTGTGCCGGTGATTGTTAAAGGAGGTTTCAAGTCGGGTGAGGAGAATGGAGTGATTTATGGTGTCAAAGGCGGCACTGAGGTCAAGTAGGATGAGGATGTTGAGGTTGCCAGCGTCGGAGGAGAGGAAAAGGTCGTTTGTGTTGGAGCGGAATCCGGATTGGAAAGTTTCATACAGGTTATTGGTAGAGAGGTGGTATTTGAGTTGGGAAGCTACAGCACGTTCCAAAACTTCGGACAGAAAGGGTAGGTTGGAGATTGGTCTTAAGTTGTTTGGGGTGTCAGGGTTGAGACCAGGTTTTTTCAGAATGGGGGTGACAGCAGCGATTTTGAGGGATGGCGGGACGATGCCAGTTATAACTCCATAACAAGAGGATTTGACTATAGGAGCAAAGAGGTCCTTCTGCAGTTGTTCATGGCCCTAGTGAGACCACACCTGGAGTACTGTGTGCAATGTTGGTCTCCAAATTTGAGGAAGGACATTCTTGCCATTGAGGGAGTGCAGCGTAGGTTCACCAGGTTAATTCTCGGGATGGCGGGACGGTCATATGTTGAAAGACGAGCGATTGTGCTTGTATACACTTGAATCCAGAAGGATGAGAGGGGATCTTATTGAAACATATAAGATTACTAAGGATTGGACACGCCAGAGGCAGGAAACATGTTCCCAATGTTGGGCGAGTCCAGAACCAAGGGCCACAGTTTAAGAATAAGGGGTAGACTATTTAGAACGGAAAAACGTTTTTCACACAAAGAGTTGTAAATCTGTGGAATTCTCTGCCTCAGAAGGCAGTGGAGGCCAATTCTCTGGATACTTTCAAGAGAGAGTTAGATAGAGCTCGTAATGATAGCTGAGTCAGGGGGTATGGGGAGAAGGCAGGAAAGTGGTACTGATTGTGGATGATCAGCCATCATCACAGTGAATAGCGGTGCTGGCTGGAAGGGCCGAATGGCCTCCTCCTGCACCTGTTGTCTATTGGAATTTGGGGATTAAAATGGGAGCCGTTCAGCGCCGACCTGTTGTCCACCGGGTTTCTGCCCCAGAGCCCCTGAGCCCCGCTCCTGACGCCGGTCCCGGGACCCGACACTTTTACACACCTGGAGCGGATCCCGAACAGATTCTCAGCCACTTTCCACGCAGAGTCCAGAAGAAAGGATAAAGTTTCTCTGTGAATTTGTTCCCAGTGAAGGTGTGGAGATGGGACTTGGTGGCCGCGTCGTAAAATGAAACTGCCCCGGACTCGTAACTGAGATAAACTCCCACCCTCCCGGGGATGGGACGGGCGGGGAGAGGGGATGGAGGGGAGGTGAATGCATCAAACTTGTCATACCACCGCTGGATGCTCCAGACTCCAGTCTCCGGGGTCAGTGCGACCTCTCCCTTCCTCTCCACAGACTCTGCGGCGACTCCCAGACTCCAGCCCCGACTCCCCCCCACCTCCACCTCCCAGTAATGTCTCCCCGATGTGAACCCCTCCGATCCCAGCACACACGTACTGACTGTAAACCTCTTCCCGGTGTCAGGGAGACTCCTCCATGTCCCGGTCCGTCTCACCCTCTTCCGATCCTCAGACACCTCGAGCCCCGGACCCGCTGTTTCCACATCCAGGGTGACGGAGACTGGGGGGAGAAGCAGAGAATCAGAGAGTCCCCGGGGGGGGGGGGGGTCGGGGGGAGACTCGGGCAGCGCGGCCCCGGGACCGGGGGAGAGGCCGCTCGGCCTCGGGCACAGGCGGGCGGACAACTGGACGATATCCCGGGGATTTCCCGCCCCCCCGCCAACATCCCACGGACAAAAACATGTTTCCCGGCGTTTCCTAATCGGGGCGGAAGTGGAGGGGAACCGGGTGAACGGTGAGAAATGAAAACAAACTGCTGGAGGAAGTCCGCGGGTCAGGCAGCACATGTGTAAGGAAATGACAGAACACGTTCAGGTCGGGACGCTGCTTCATTCTCATGCTCCCCTCTGCTCCCCCGGGACACAGAGGTGCAGCAAAATACTGTACTCCGTTTTTATATGTGTGCGAGAGAGTGTGTGTGTGTGTGTGTGAGAGAGTGTGTGTGTGAGAGAGTGTGTGTGAGTCTGTGTTATGGTGTGTGGGTGTGTGAGTGTGTTTGTATGAGAGTGTGTGAGTGAGTGTGTGTCAGTGTGCGTGTGTGAGTGTATGTGTGTGTGTGTGTGAGAGTGTGTGCATATGTGTGTGTTAGAGTGTGTGTATGCGAGTGTGCGTATGTGTGAGGGAGTGTTTCTCTGAGTGTGTGTGTGTGTGAGAGTGTGTGTCTGTATGAGTGTGTGTGTGTGAGTGTGTTAGAGTATGTGTGTCTGTGTGTGCAAGTGGTATGAGAGTGCGTGTGTGTGTGTGTTAGTGTGTGCCTGTCGGTGTTTGTGTACATACACACACGCGTACATACACTGCCTAATGTATCCGACCATTGCACCAAGATGATCAACGTTATTCACTTCACCTGTCAGTGGTCATAATGTTTTGGCTCATCGGTGTGTATACACCGGGCAAAACTCGTAATGCTCTCTCTGTGCGTGTGTAAGTTGGGCAGAGCAGCATCTGTGTGTAGGTGAGGGGAGGTGGTGGAGCAAGACAGGTGGGTTCAGGTGAGTGGGGGGGGGGGAGGTGATTGATAGAACGATCAGGTGGCGGGAGAGAAGGGTGGAGATGGGAACCGAGGCCGGAGGTGATGTGCTGAAGCCAAAGGGATGAGAATGATGGATTCTGATAAGAATTAAAGATGTGGTGAGAAGTGTAGAACCGGAGGGAGGTTGGAGCGCATGGGATCCAAGAAAAGATAGCTAATTGGATAGAAAATTGGCGTCATGGAGGGAAGCAGAGGGTGATGAGGGAAGGTTGTTTTTCGGACTGGAGGCCTGTGACCAGTGGCGTGCCTCACGGTTCCGTGCTTATATCAGTGATCTGGATGAGAATGTACATGGCATGATTAGCAAGTTTGCAGGTGACACAAAAGTGGGCGGTATTGTGGATAGTAAAGACGGTTGTCAAAAATTCCAGCAGGATCTTGTTCGGTTGGGCAGGTGGGCTGAGGAATGGTTGATGGTATTTAATACAGGATTAGATACAAAATTAATATAGGAGTGCAGTAACATAGTTCCTTGAAAGTGGAGTCACAGGTAGATAGTGTGTTCATATAAGGTTTCGACACAATGGTCTCCATCAATCAGAGTATTGAGTATCGAAGTTGGGATGTCACGTTGTGGATATATGAGACGTTGGTGATGCCACATTGTGTTCAGTTCTGGGCACCATGTTACAGGAAATATGCTGTCAGTTTGTAAAGGCTACAGATAAGATTTACGAGGATGTTGCTAGGGCTTGAGGGCCTGAGCTACAGGGAGAGGGTGAGCAGGGCTGGACTTTATTCCTCGTAGCGCAGGCGGATTAGGGGTGACTTACAGAGGTGTACATTATCGTGAGAGGAATATCATATCATATCATATATATATACAGCCGGAAACAGGCCTTTTCGGCCCTCCAAGTCCGTGCCGCCCAGCGATCCCCGTACATTAATAGATCGGGTAAAAGCAGAGTCTCTTCCCCAGAGTAGGGGAATCAACAACCATAGGTTTAAAGTAAGGGGGGGGGGGGGGGGTGGGTGATTTAATAGGAACCTAAGAGGTAACTCTTTTACACAAATGGTGATGGGTATATGGAACGACCTTTCAGAAGAGGTAGTAGTGAGAGAATTTGTCAAAATTATGACAGGCATAGAACGGGGGGACAGTCCGAACCCAGGGCGAAAAACGAGAGGGCATGGCTTTAAGGTGAGAGGGGCAAAGATTAAAGGATTTGTGCGAGGCAAGTTTTTCCATGGTGTGGTACCCGGGATGTGCTGCCGGGGGTGGTGGTGGAGGCAGATACGACAGTGGCATTTTAGATAGACACCTGGATATGGATATAATAATAATAATAATAATGCATTACATGTATATAGCGCTTTTCAAACACTCAAAGACGCTTTACAGTGATTTCTAGAACATAGAGAAGTGAATAAATAGATAAATAAGTAAACAAACAGAGAAAGGAGACAGAAGGTGAGGTGACCTTCAGTGGTTGAAGGCAGTGCTGAAGAGGTGAGACTTCAGTGATGTTTTGAATGTGGTGAGTGAGGAGGAGTCTCGGACGGTTTGGGGTAGTGAGTTCCATAGGGTGGGAGCAGCGATGGAGAAAGCCCTGGATATCATGGATAAGACCACACCTGGAGTATTGTGTACAGTTTTGGTCTCCAAATTTGAGGAAGGACATCCTTGTAATTGCGGCAGTGCAGCGTAGGTTCACGAAATTGATCTCTGGGATGGCGGGACTGCCATATGAGGAAATATTGAAAAGACTGGGCTTTTATTCACTGGAGTTTAGAAGGATGAGAGGGGATCTTATAGAAACGTATAAAATTATAAAAGGATTGTACAAGCTAGATGCAGGAAAAAAGTTCCCAATGTTGGGGGAGTCCAGAACCAGGGGCCACAGTCTTAGAATAAAGGGGAGGCCATTTAAAACTGAGGTGAGAAGGACCTTTTAAACCCACGGAGTTGTGAATTTGTGGGATTCTCTGCCACGGAGGGCAGTGGAGACCAAATCTCTGGATGACTTTAAGAGAGAGTTAGTTAGAGCTCTGTGGGCTAGTGGAACCAAGGGATATGGGGAGAAGGCAGGCACGGGTTATTGATTGTGGACGATCAGCCATGATCTCAATGAATGGCGGTGCTGGCTCGAAGGGCCGAATGGCCTCCACCTGCACCTATTTTCTATGTTCTATGTTTCTATAAGAGGTGGACTTCGCACTGTGTTCTGCACAGACATTGTGGGCTGAAGGGCCTGTTGTTGTGCTGTACAGTTCTACGTTATATTGAACCGTTCATGATCTGCCCTTCAACCATCATAACACACATCGGCCTGCACTTACCATAAGCTCGTTGCACATCCTCGTATCCTGCACAAAACAGAAATATTTCACATTTTCACTGCAACTAAAATTGGAAATAAAATAATGACAGCGGGGAGCAAGGTGCAAACAGAGGGTGGACAGAGGTTAGGCAGCTCTTCACAGATCCAGGGACCTGGGTTCCATCCTGAATATGAACAGCTAGGTACCAAAGGGAAAAGCAGAACCAACATGGTAATAATCTCTGGATTGCTACTTGAGCCGAGAGCAAATTGGCACAGGGTTGAGAGGATGAGAGAGTTGAACACGCGGCTCAAAGACTGATGTGGAAGATGTGGGTTTGAATCTGTGGGGCGTCGGCACCAATATTGGGGAAGGAGGGTTGTACAGGGCCCTAGTGAGACCGCACCTGGAGTACTGTGTGCAGTTTTGGTCTCCAAATTTGAGGTGGGATATTCTTGCTATTGAGGGCGTGCAGCGTAGGTTTACTAGGTTAATTCCCGGAATGGCGGGACTGTCATATGTTGAAAGACTGGAGCGACTAGGCTTGTATACACTGGAATTTAGAAGGATGAGAGGGGATCTTATCGAAACGTATAAGATTATTAAGGGGTTGGACACATTAGAGGCAGGAAACATGTTCCCAATGTTGGGGGAGTCCAGAACCAGGGGCCACAGTTTAAAAATAAGGGGTAGGCCATTTAGAACAGAGATGAGGAAAAACTTTTTCAGTCAGAGAGTTGTGAATCTGTGGAATTCTCTGCCTCAGAGGGCAGTGGAGGCCAATTCTCTGAATACATTCAAGAGAGAGCTGGATCGAGCTCTTAAGGATAGCAGAGTCAGGGGGTATGGGGAGAAGGCAGGAATGGGGTACTGATTGAGAATGATCAGCCATGACACATTGAATGGCGGTGCGTACAGGCTCGAAGGGCCGAATGGCCTCCTCCTGCACCTATTGTCTATTGAGAACGGTACAGCACAGGAATGGCCTCTTCGGCCCACGACGTTCATGCCAAACATGATGCCAAATTACACTGATCTCATCTGCCTTTACATGATCCATACCCCTCTATTCCCTGCCTATCGATGTGCCATCTGTGGCAACAAATTACACAGATTCACCACCCTCTGACTAATGAAATTCCTCATCTTCTCCGTTCCAAAGTAACATCCTTTATTCTGAGGCTGTGCCCTCTGATCCTAGACTCTCCCACTAGTAGAGACATCCTCTCTATATCCACTTAATCCAGGCCTTTCATAATGCGATGTTTCAATCAGGTTCCCCCCTCATCCTTCTGAATTCCAGCAAGCACAGGCCCAGAGCCTTCAAACACTCTTAACTAGTAAGTAAATCCGCAAGGTATTTTCTCCGTATTCAATGGATCCTATTCTTTGGTGTGTGATGTGAATTGTTGGGAGTTCATAGAAAATAAATATGTGAAGCATTTGCCTCTTCAGAGAGTAGTGGCTGTGTGCCTGCCTGAAGCAACTATGGCCTGATGTCATCCTGTGCTGTGTCGAATAACTGTCTGTGCAAGTTTCCAAAGACCATTAAGCCTTGCATTTGTGTTTAAAATGCTGGCCAGGATGAGACAATAAAGTCCGGGCACCAGGCTGCCAAGATGCATATTGCTTCCATATGGAGGTCAATCACTGTGGAAAGTTTTGCTCATCAGATTGGTGGCCCCCTCCCTGTCCTGTCCCGTCACCCCATGACTCCCGTTGGGAGACCCAGGGCCAAGAGGCAGCCTTGGCAAGGAGGGACGATGATCAGATGTAAACATCGGCGACTTTTTCCCATTTTCTCCCTCTCCTTGTAATCGGTTCCATCCAATTAAAAGCCCCCCCCGCCGACTGTGATTTTTAGTAGAGACACTGAGAAAGATGAACATAGAAACATTGAAAATAGGTGCAGGAGTAGGCCATTCGGCCCTTCGAGCCTGTACGCAACGCCATTCAATATGATCATGGCTGATCATCCAACTCAGTATCCCGTACCTGCCTTCTCTCCATACCCCCTGATCCCTTTAGCCACAAGGGCCACATCTAACTCCCTCTTAAATATAGCCAATGAACTGGCCTCAACTACCTTCTGTGGCAGAGAATTCCACAGACTCACCACTCTCTGTGTGAAGAAATGTTTTCTCATCTCGGTCCTAAAAGACATCCCTCTTATCCTTAAACTGTGACCCCTGGTTCTGGACTTCCCCAACATCGGGAACAATCTTCCCGCATCTAGCCTGTCCAACCCCTTAAGAATTTTGTAAGTTTCTATAAGATCCCCCCTCAGTCTTCTAAATTCCAGCGAGTACAAGCCGAGTCTATCCAGTCTTTCTTCATATGAATGTCCCGCCATCCCAGGGATCAATCTGGTGAACCTTCTCTGTACTCCCTCGAAGGCAAGAACGTCTTTCCTCAGATTAGGAGACCAAAACTGCACACAATACACCAGGTGCAGTCTCACCAAGGCCCTGTACAACTGCAGTAGAACCTCCCTGCTCCTAAACTCAAATCCTCTTGCTATGAATGCCAACATACCATTGGCTTTCTTCACTGCCTGCTGCACCTGCATGCCTACTTTCAATGACTGGTGCACCATGACACCCAGGTCTCGTTGCATCTCCCCTTCTCCTAATCGGCCACCATTCAGGTAATACTCTGCTTTCCTGTTCTTGCCGCCAAAGTGGATAACCTCACATTTATCCACATTATATTGCATCTGCCATGCATTTGCCCACTCGCCTAATCTATCCAAGTCACTCTGCAGCCTCCTAGCGTCCTCCTCGCAGCTAACACTGCCCCCCAGCTTCGTGTCATCCGCAAACTTTGAAATGAGCTCGTCTGTGGAGATGTTGTCAGGGATTAGAATGAGCTGGGACCGTTGATCTGATTCAAAGGATCTCTCTCCAAGAGCCTCACTCCAACAGATCTAAGAGGAGAGGTGACAAGCAGTCTGGCCAAGAGAATGCCTTGAGTAAGATCGCACTTAACACTGAGGTCACACATACTTTACTAATTGGAAAGCAACCTGATTGTGAAACATTTTCCACAGCCCAGTTTCAGAAGCTTCAGATCTTTAAATTGGTACAAAAACATTGTGTGGAGTTTCGTTGGCTTGGATTACTTACTGCATGGTGTCCAGTTCATTAGGTAAGGTGGGAGCAGGTTGAAAACATAACCCAGAGAACTCACAAAGATGTTGCAGTAACAATGGGTCAGGCACCATCTCTGGAGAACATGGATAGGTGATGTTTTGGGTCATAGAAGCATAGAAAATAGGTGCAGGAGGAGGCCATTTGGCCCAGCATCACCATTCATTGTGATCATGGCTGATCATCCACAATCAGTAACCCGTGCCTGCCTTCTCCCCACATCCCTTGATTCCACTCGCCCCTTCTTTTAGAAGGAAACAGTCCCTTCTTTTAGAGCTCTATCTAACTCTCTTTTAAATCCATCCGGTGAATTGGCCTCCACTGCCCTCTATGGCAGAGAATTCCACAAATTCACAACTCTCTGGGTGAAAACGTTTCTTCTCACCCCAGTTTTAAATGGCCTCCCCTTTATTCTTAGACTGTGTGGCCCCTGGTTCTGGGCTCCCCCAACATTGGGAACATTTTTCCTGCATCTAGCTTGTCCAGTCCTTTTATAATTTTATACGCCTCTATAAGATCCCCTCTCATCTTTCTAAACCCAGTGAATACAAGCCCAGTCTTTCCAATCTTTCCTCATATGACAGTCCCGCCATCCCGGGGATTAACCTGGTGAACCTACGCTGCGCTGCCTCAATAGCAAGGACCCTTCTTCAGATTTATTGTGGGGGGAGGGGGGGTTAGAAAAGAAGGCTGTAAGAGATGAGCAGGCCGAAGCCTGGCAGGTTTTAGGCCAACACAGGTGAGGAGGGTTATTGTTGAGGCAGACGGTTGGACAAAGGGCAGAGATGAAATGACAGGAGCGAGACAAAAGGATTATATCGTATAAGAAAATAACTGCCGATGCTGGTACAAATCGATTTATTCACAAAACACTGGAGTAACTCAGCGGGTCAGGCAGCATCTCGGGAGAGAAGGAATGGGTGACGTTTCGGGTCGAGACCCTTCTTCAGACTGATGTCAGGGGGGGGCGGGACAAAGGAAGGATATAGGTGGAGACAGGAAGATAGAGAGAGATCTGGGAAGGGGGAGGGGAAGAGAGGGACAGAGGAACTATCTAAAGTTGGAGAAGTCGATGTTCATACCGCTGGGCTGCAAGCTGCCCAGGCGAAATATGAGGTGCTTTTCCTCCAATTTGCGGTGGGCCTCACTATGGCGCTGGAGGAGGCCCATGACAGAAAGGTCAGACTGGGAGTGGGAGGAGGAGTTGAAGTGCTCAGCCACCGGGAGATCAGTTTGATCAATGCGGACCGAGCGCAGGTGTTGAGCGAAGCGATCGCCGAGCCTGCGCTTGGT
The DNA here is from genome assembly GCF_053455715.1 of Rhinoraja longicauda. Classification (NCBI taxonomy): domain Eukaryota; kingdom Metazoa; phylum Chordata; class Chondrichthyes; order Rajiformes; family Arhynchobatidae; genus Rhinoraja; species Rhinoraja longicauda. The sequence continues at coordinate 2,271,038 of NC_135971.1, read as the reverse complement.
TTCGCCGATGTAAAGAAGTTGACATCTGGAGCAGCGGATGCAATAGATGAGGTTGGAGGAGGTGCAGGTGAACCTCTGTCTCACCTGGAAAGACTTGAAAGGATTGAAGAGGATTGAAGAGTTGCAAATTGTGAAGCTAGAGGACGGAATGTAGGGGGGAGCAGTAGGCGTGAATCCAGGCAGGGCACAGGGTAGAGGGGGGGCTTATATGGGGGAGAAGGGAGGGGATGGTTATGTAGATGTTCCCAATCTCGTTGTACCCCTGGGTACAATGACAATAAAGATATATTGTATTGTATTGTAGTTACCTAGAATTGGACAATTCAATGTTTCTTACCATTGGGTTGTCACCAACCAAGAGGAATGATATGTTGTTCTAGGTCAGCAACTCTGAGGGTTAGGAACATCAAATCACTGCTGCTAAATCAGGTGCCGTCTCCAACTACAGTAATGATGATGGTTCTAATAGATTCCAAGTGCAGAAACAGCCCCTTCAGCACAACTTGCCCATGCCAACCAACATGCCCCATCTATACTAGTCCCACCTACCAGTGTTTGGCCCATCTCCCTCCAAGCCTTTTCGATCCATGTACCTGTCCAAGTGTCTTTTAGATGTTGTTATAGTATCTGCCTCAACTTCCATGCACCCACCACCCTGAGTGACAAAGTTAGTGTGGTAAAGAAGAGCAGAAAGGTTGAGTACTGAACTCCTGAACTTGGAGAGCAGGCTCCCATTGGCAAAGCAAGATGCAAGATGGTGGAGTAACTCAGTGGGACAGGCAGTGTCCCGGCAGAACATGGATGGGCGATGTTTTAGGTCGGGACTAGAGAAGGGTCTCGACCCATAACGTCAGTTATCCTTGCGACCCAAGGGATTCTCCCATGACTGAATCTAACTGAATCTATTTCGGAAACATCTCTCCCAGTTTTAAGACTTCACACATTGTTTTACAAGCAATAAACAGCTTTAAGTGTGTAGTTGTCATGGTAATCCTGCTAACACAGCAGGATAATCAACACATCGCCAGTGTAGAGTGGCCAGCTGAAACGCATTACAGTCATTGAGATCAACGTTGGGGTCTCGGTGTGACTGAGGGAATTGTACTGTTCACACCCAAAGCAGTGCCCATCGGAGAGGGGAGATCACTGGCCTCACTCACCACCCTCATTGGGCAAGAACGAGTTTAGTTTATTATTATGAAGTGTACCGAGGAACAGTGAAAAGCTTTTTTTAATGGCATGCTACCCAGACAACGGAAAGACTGTCCATGATTACAATCAAGCGGTCAACAGCGGACAGATGCATAAATGAAGGGAATAGCGTTGATTGCAAGAGGAAGCCCATGTGGTCTCAGGCAGACAAACAGCCACCAGTCTCTGGAGAGGCAAATGCTTTACATATTGATTTCCTATGAACTAGGGGTCACAGCTTAAGGATAAGGGGGAAGTCTTTTAGGACCGAGATGAGAAAACATTTCTTCACACAGAGAGTGGTGAGTCTGTGGAATTCTCTGCCACAGAAGGTAGTTGAGGCCAGTTCATTGGCTATATTTAAGAGGGAGTTAGATGTGGCCCTTGTGGCTAAAAGGATCAGGGGGTATGGAGAGAAGGCAGGTACGGGATACTGAGCTGGATGATCAGCCATGATCATATTGAATGGCGGTGCGTATAGGCTCGAAGGGCCGAATGGCCGACTCCTGCACCTATTTTCTATGTTTCTATGTTTCTAACTTCAACAATTCACATCACACACCAAAGATTAGGATCGATTGTCCGCAGAGGAAATACCGTGTGGATTTACAAACTTATGAAGAGCTTTTGAAGGCTCTGGGCCTGTGCTCGCTGGAGTTCAGAAGGACGTGAGGGGGGGGGGGAACTGATTGAAATGTCGTAATATGAAAGGCCTGGATTAAGTGGATATAGAGAGGATGTTTCTACCGGTGGGAAAGTCTAGGACCAGAGGGCACAGCTTCAGAATAAAAGGACGTTACTTTAGATTGGAGATGATGAGGAATTTCATTAGTCAGAGGGTGGTGAACAGTACAACACAGGAATGGCCCCTTTGGCCCACGATGTTCATGCCAAACATGATGCCAAATTAAATTGATCCCATCTGTCTACATGATTCGTACCCCTCTATTCCCGGCACAGATCTACTTGCACTTTATTCTGTTTTAAAACTGTTCCGATTTGTTTCATTGGGTTGTTTAAATTAATACTGACTAGCTTATTAATTTATTGCATCGTATGGGAGGCACATTTCCAATCTCGTTGTTCCCCTGTACAATAACAATAAAGATATGTTGAATTGTATTGTATTTCCATGTGCCTATCGATGTGCCAAATGTGGCAACAAATTCCACACAGAAGTGTCAACATATTTTTATCCTCGAGTCTAGAGTAGACTTGACTGTTCGAGTTTGGTTAATTGGCTTCTGCAAATTGCCCCTAAAATTGTAGGATAGTGTTGGTGTACTGGTCGGTCCGGACTTAGAAGCATAGAAACATTGAAAATAGGTGCAGGAGTAGGCCATTCGGCCCTTCGAGCCTGCACGCACCGCCGTTCAATGTGATCATGGCCGATCATCCAACTCAGTATCCTGTACCTGCCTTCTCTCCATACCCCCTGATCCTTTTAGCCGCAAGGGCCACATCTAACTCCTCTTCAATATAGCCAATGAACTGGCCTCAACTACCTTCTGTGGCAGAGAATTCCACAAACTCACCACTCTCTGTGTGAAGAAATGTTTTCTCATCTCGGTCCTAAAAGACTTCCCCCTTATCCTTAAGCTGTGACCCCTGGTTCTGGACTTCCCCAACATCGGGAACAATCTTCCCGCATCTAGCCTGTCCAACCCCTTAAGAATTTTATATGTTTCAATAAGATCCTCCCTCAGTCTTGTAAATTCCAGCGAGTACAAGCCCAGTCTATCCAGTCTTTCTTCATATGAAAGTCCCGCCATCCCAGGGATCAATCTAGTGAACCTTCTTAAGAATGTTGTTATGTATGTTTCTGTGTATAGATACAGGATAAAGGAATAATGTTTAGTGCGAGGTAAAACCAGCAGAATTAGGCCATTCGGCCCATCAAGTCCACTCCGTCATTCAATCATGGCTGATCTATCTATCCCTCTCAACCCCATTCTCCCGCCTTCTCCCCATAACCCCCGACACCTTTAACATCTGACGTATGTTCGTACAAACAAGTTCTCATAGTACTTCGTTTAGTTCGGAGATACAGTGAGGAAACAGGCTCAGAGGCCTGTAAGAAACAGAAAGACATTCTAGCCTTAGAGGGAGTACCGAGAAGGTTCACCAGATTGATCCCTGGTCCAGAACCAGGGGTCACAGCTTAAGGATAAGGGGGAAGTCTTTTAGGACCGTGATGAGAAAACATTTCTTCACACAGAGAGTGGTGAGTCTGTGGAATTCTCTGCCACAGAAGGTAGTTGAGGCCAGTTCATTGGCTATATTTAAGAGGGAGTTAGATGGGGCCCTTTTTGCTAAAGGGATCAGGGGGTATGGAGAGAAGGCAGGTACAGGTTACTGAGTTGGATGATCAGCCATGATCATATTGAATGGCGGTGCGTACAGGCTCGAAGGGCCGAATGGCCTACTCCTGCACCTATTGTCTATTGTCTATTGTCTATTGCGAGAGGATTTGAGTTTAGGAGCAAGGAGGTCCTGTTGCAGTTGTACAGGGCCCTGGTGAGGCCGCACCTGGAGTATCGTGTGCAATTTTGGTCTCCTAATTTGAGGAAGGATATTATTGCCATTGAAAGAGTGCAGCGTAAGTTCACCAGGTTAATTCCCGGGATGGCGGGACTGACATATGATGCAAGAATGGGCCGACTGGGCTTGTATTCACTGGAATTTAGAAGGATGAGATGGGGATCTTACGGAAACATACATAACAACATTCTTAAAGGATTGGACAGGCTCGATGCAGGAAAAATGTTCCCGATGTTGGGGGAGTCCAGAACCAGGGGTCACAGATTAACGGTAAGGGGGAGGCCATTTAGGACTGAGATGAGGGAAAATGTCTTCACCCAGAGAGTATAAGAAAATAACTGCAGATGCTAGTACAAATCGAAGATATTTATTCACAAAATGCTGGAGTAACTCAGCGGGTCAGGCAGCATCTCAGGAGAGAAGGAATGGGTGACGTTTCGGGTCGAGACCCTTCTTCAGACTGATATTCACCTGGAGAGTTGTGAATCTGTGGAATTCTCTGCCACAGAAGGCAGTGGAGGCCAATTCACTGGATGTTTTCAAGAAGTAGTTAGATTTAGCTCTTAGGGCTAATGGAATCAAGGGAAAGCAGGAACAGGGAACTGATTTTAGATGATCAGCTGTGAATCTGTGGAATTCTCTGCCTCAGAAGGCAGTGGAGGCCAATTCTCCGAATGCATTCAAGAGAGAGCTGGATAGAGGTCTTAAGGATAGCGGAGTCAGGGGGTATGGGGAGAAGGCAGGAACGGGGTACTGATTGAGAATGATCAGCCATGATCACATTGAATGGCGGTGCGTACAGGCTCGAAGGGCTGAATGGCCTCCTCCTGCACCTATTGTCTACTGTCTATTGTCTATCATGTTGATTGAAGGTGCTTGGTCAAAGGGCCGAGTGGCCTCCTCCTGCACCTCCTTCCTATGGTACACATGACAATAAACTATACTGGACTAAGGAAGCCAGCATGAGGTAGACATTAGTGTACTGCATCTGAGGCAACACCTGTAGCAGTGCATGACTCTTGGCAACCTCTTCCTCCAACGTGTGCTCAAATACTTAAATAGTTTTCAGGCTCCTGATGCTCTGGTTCCAAGAATCACTTACCGGCCAGCCAAGACTGACACCAGCTCAGGTTTTGTAATCTGCCGACTGTTGGCAGGTCGTGTGCAGCCGCTGAGCTGAATGCCATCCTAGCTGTGTTGTGCCGGGCGGAGGGATATTTAAAGCCTCTCCGAACTTCACATTCTGAGGACATCATCTCTGGTTAATCTGCAAGCAAAGGATGATATGCTTCCGAAGGGAAGTGGAGATAACCCAGGAAACTGCTGGCCATTGTGTCTCAGGGAAGTGGTAGGGAAGTTGGAGACAGGATTCCTCGGGACAGGAATTCAATAGACAATAGAAAATAGGTGCAGGAGAAGGCCATTCGGCCCTTCGAGCCTGTACGCACTGCCATTCAATGTGATTGGGAAGGGAATAGACTAGTTAGGGTTGGTCATCATTACTTTTTCCGTAGCTGGCCTTGTCTAACTAACTTGATAGAGTTTTTGAGGAGATGACGAAGGTAGGACAGTGGATGTTGTCTACATGGACTTCAGTAAGGCATCTGATGAACAGAAACCCCTCCAACTCCCTCCCCACCTCCCTACAATCAGTCTGAAGAAGGCTCCTAGAAACATAGAAACATAGACAATAGGTGCAGGAGTAGGCCATTCGGCCCTTCGAGCCTGTACGCACCGCCATTCAATATGATCATGGCTGATCATCCAACTCAGTATCCCATACCTGCCTTCTCTCCATACCCCCTGATCCCTTTAGCCACAAGGGCCACATCTAACTCCCTCTTAAATATAGCCAATGAACTGGCCTCAACTACTTTCTGTGGCAGAGAATTCCACACACTCACCACTCTCTGTGTCAAAAAAAACGTTCTCATCTCGGTCCTAAAAGACTTCCCCCTTATCCTTAAGCTGTGACCCCTGGTTCTGGACTTCCCCAACATCGGGAACAATCTTCCCGCATCTAGCCTCTCCAACCCCTTAAGAATTTTATATGTTTCAATAAGATCCCCCCTCAGTCTTCTAAATTCCAGCGAGTACAAGCCTAGTCTATCCAGTCTTTCTTCATATGAAAGTCCTGCCATCCCAGGGATCAATCTGGTGAACCTTCTCTGTACTCCCTCTAAGGCTAGAATGTCTTTCCTCAGATTAGGAGACCAAAACTGTGCACAATACTCCAGGTGCGGTCTCACCAAGGCCCTGTACAACTGCAGCAGAACCTCCCTGCTCCTATACATAAATCCTCTTGCTATGAATGCTAACATACCATTCGCTTTCTTCACTGCCTGCTGCACCTGCACGCTTGCTTTCAATGACCTCCTGACACCACATTTTCTCCAGAGATGTTGCCTGGCCTGCTGAGTTACTCCAGAGCCTTGTGTCTATCTTTGGTATAAATTAACATCTGCAGTTATTATTTTTTGATTCCAAAAGTCATTCAATAAAGTCCCCCATGGTAGGCTGATCCAGAAGATTAAAATGCATGGGATCCACTATTATTTGGTAGTTTGAATTAAAAACAGACGTACACAGAGAAACATGTTGCAGCTTTGTAGGACTCTGGTTCGGCTGCATTTAGTGTATCGTATCCAGTTTTGGTCAGCCCATTGCAGAGAGATTATGGAGGATTGAAACAGGCTGCAGAAGAGGTTTATCAGAGTGTTGAAACAATAGACAATAGGTGCAGGACGAGGCCATTCAGCCCTTCGAGCCAGCACCGCCATTCAATGTGATCATGGCTGATCCCTCTCAATCAGTACCCCGTTCCTGCCTTCTCCCCATACCCCCTCACTCCGCTATCCTTAAGAGCTCTATCCAGCTCTCTCTTGAAAGCATCCAACGAATTGGCCTCCACCGCCTTCTGAGGCAGAGAATTCCACACCTTCACCACTCTCTGACTGAAAAAGTTCTTCCTCATCTCCGTTCTAAATGGCCTACCCCTTATTCTTAAACTGTGGCCCCTTGTTCTGGACTCCCCCAACATTGGGAACATGTTTCCTGCCTCTAATGTGTCCAATCCCCTAATTATCTTATATGTTTCAATAAGATCCCCCCTCATCCTTCTAAATTCCAGTGTATACAAGCCTAATTGCTCCAGCCTTTCAACATACGACAGTCCCGCCATTCCGGGAATTAACCTAGTGAACCTACGCTGCACGCCCTCAATAGCTACGCTGCACGCCCTACGCTGCACGCCCTACGCTGCACGCCCTCAATAACAAGGAACGGCAGATGCTGGTTTACAAATAAAGATACTAAGCACTGGAGTAACTCAGCGGGTCAGGCAGCATCTGTGGAGAACATGGATAGGTGACGTTTCACAGGGTGCTGGATTAACTCAGCGGGTCGGGCAGCATCTGTGGAGAACATGGATAGGTGACGTTTCACAGAGTGCTGGAGTAACTCAGCGGATCAGGCAGCATCTGTGGAGAACATGGATAGGTGATGTTTCAGGTCAGGACCGTTCTTCACACTGACTATGGTGTAGAGGAGAAAGTTGTAAGAGAGGAGGGGCAGACCAAAACCTTCTCCATTCCCTGCCCCTCTCATTGGGATGTGCAGGATGAGGAGAGAGCTTATATCACAAAATTATGAGAGGAATAGATCGGGTAGATGCACAGAGTCTCTTGCCCAGAGTAGGGGAATCGAGGACCAGAGGACATGGATTCAAGGCGAAGGGGAAAAGATTTAATAGGAATCTGAGGGGTAACTTTTCCACACAGAGGGTGGTGGGTGTAGGGAACGAGCTGGCAGAGGAGGTAGTTGAGGCTGGGACTATCCCATCGTTTAAGAAACAGTTGGACAGGTACATGGATAGGACATGTTTGGAGGGATATGGAGCAAGCGCAGGCAAGTAGGACTAGGGTAGCTGGTACATGTTGGCCAGTGTGGGCGAGTTGGGCCAAAGGGCCGGTTTCCACACTGTACCAATCTATGATTCTATGTACCTATACACTGTAAACAACTCGACTGTAATCATGTAGTCTGTCACTGACTGGTTAGCATGCAATAAAAGCGTTTTGCTCTACCTCAGTGAAAGTAAACATAAAAGAAAAGGAAAGAAGGGGTTAATGACACGATTATGGGTAGGGGAGACAGTCATAGAAACATAGAAAATAGGTGTAGGAGGAGGCCATTCGGCCCTTCGAGCCAGCACCGCCATTCATTGTGATCATGGCTGATCGTCCACAATCAGTAACCCGTGCCTGCCTTCTCCCCATATCCCTTGATTCCACTAGCCCCTAGAGCTCTATCTAACTCTCTCTTAAATCCATCCAGTGATTTGGCCTCCGCTGTCTTCTGTGGCAGACAATCCCACACATTCACAACTCTCTGGGTGAAAAAGTTTCTTCTTGCCTCAGTTTTAAATGGCCTACCCTTTATTCTTGGACAATAGACAATAGACAATAGATGCAGGAGGAGGCCATACGGCCCTTCGAGCCTGTACGCACCGCCATTCAACGTGATCATGGCTGATCATTCTCAATCAGTACCCCGTTCCTGCCTTCTCCCCATACCCCCTGACTCCGCTATCCTTAAGAGCTCTATCCAGCTCTCTCTTGAATGCATTCAGAGAATTGGCCTCCACTGCCTTCTGAGGCAGAGAATTCCACAGATTCACAACTCTCTGACTGAAAAGGTTTTTCCTCATCTCAGCTCTAAATGGCCTACCCCTTATTCTTAAACTGTGTGGCCCCTGGTTCTGGACTCCCCCAACATTGGGAACATGTTTCCTGCCTCTAACGTGTCCAACCCCTTAATAATCTTATACGTTTCGATAAGATCTCCTCTCATCCTTCTAAATTCCAGTGTATACAATAGACAATAGACAATAGGTGCAGGAGTAGGCCATTCGGCCCTTCGAGCCAGCACCGCCATTCAATGTGATCATGGCTATTGTATATACAAGCCTAGTCGCTCCAGTCTTTCAACATATGACAGTCCCGCCATTCCGGGAATTAACCTAGTAAACCTACACTGCACGCCCTCAATAGCAAGAATATCCTTCCTCAAGTTTGGAGACCAAAACTGCACACAGTACTCCAGGTGCGGTCTCACTAGGGCCCTGTACAACTGCAGAAGGACCTCTTTGCTCCTATACTCAACTCCTCTTGTTATGAAGGCCAACATTCCATTGGCTTTCTTCACTGCCTAGAGCTGGCCGAGCGATAAACATTGGGAAGCGCAAGAGGGAGGAACTGGGGGAGATCAGAGTCGGAAGAGCAGTGGGCGTTGGGGGAAGACACAAGGAATGGGAAGTCGGAGGAGAATGTGAATACCAGATATGTTGAAGTAGGTTGGGACCTGAGCCACTGAGTGCAGGGAGAGGAGGGGGAACCTTTTTAAGAGAAAAACAAAATAGATTTATTCAGTTATTACAATACTATTTATTACAATACCCACCACCATCTGGGTATCTGTTATTTGGTAGTTTGAATTAAAAACAGACACACACAGAGAACCATGTTGCAGCTTTGTAGGACTCTGGTTCGGCTGCATTTAGTGTATCGTATCCAGTTTTGGTTAGCCCATTGCAGAGAGATTGTGGAGGATTCAAACAGGCTGCAGAAGAGGTTTATCAGAGTGTTGAAACAAGGAACAGCAGATGATGGTTTACAAATAAAGATACTAAGCACTGGAGTAACTCAGCGGGTCAGGCAGCATCTGTGGAGAACATGGATAGGTGACGTTTCACAGAGTGCTGGAGTAACTCAGCGGGTCAGGCAGCATCTGTGGAGAACATGGATAGGTGACGTTTCACAGAGTGCTGGAGTAACTCAGCGGGTCAGGCAGCATCTGTGGAGAACATGGATAGGTGACGTTTCACAGAGTGCTGGAGTAACTCAGCGGGTCAGGCAGCATCTGTGGAGAACGTGGATAGGTGACGTTTCACAGAGCGCTGGAGTAATTCTGAAGAAGGGTCTCGACCCGAAACGTCACCCATTCCTTCTCTCCTGAGATGCTGCCTGACCTGCTGAGTAACTTTTGTGATACCGTCGATTTGTGCCAGCACCTGCAGTTATTTTCCTACACAACCCACCACCAAAACGCAAGTAAAACAAATATTCATAAATAACTATTTCCCCATGCGTATAGAGGAGGCATTCAACCTCCTGCACTGCCCAGCGGTCCCGGAAATCCCCCCCCCGGGTGCCCGGGGACTGCGGGTAGTCCCTCTCTAGTACCACCTGGATGTGGACGTACCCCAGTAAAGGGGCAGGCGGTCGGCTCGGGCAGAGCCCCGTTCTGCCTGGCGCCATGACCCACGGATGGCCAGCATGGCCAGGCCCAGGAGCAACCCAACCAGGACATCTTCAGCCCCTCTACCCTCTCCCCTCACGCACAGGGTGTCCAGAGATGAGGGTGGTGGTTGCGAAGAGCGGGTGGGGATGGTCCAGACTGCACGGTCTGGTGCATAGTCACTGCGTTTGCCATGGGATGGGTCAGCAATGCACCACCACCTTTGAGCTCCCTGTGGTGCCTGTGATCAGGAGATGGATGCCCAAGTTCCAGAAGTGTCAAAAGAACCAAAACCATGCAGGTACAGCAGGCGGTGAAGAAAGCCAATGGAATGTTGGCCTTCATAACAAGAGGAGTTGAGTATAGGAGCAAAGAGGTCCTTCTGCAGTTGTACCGGGCCCTAGTGAGACCGCACCTAGAGTACTGTGTGCAGCTTTGGTCTGCAAATTTGAGGAAGGATATTCTTGCTATTGAGGGCGTGCAGCGTAGGTTTACTAGGTTAATTCCCGGAATGGCGGGACTGTCATATGTTGAAAGACTGGAGCGACTAGGCTTGTATACACTGGAATTTAGAAGGATGAGAGGGGATCTTATCGAAACGTATAAGATTATTAAGGGGTTGGACACGTTAGAGGCAGGAAACATGTTCCCAATGTTGGGGGAGTCCAGAACAAGGGGCCACACAGTTTAAGAATAAGGGGTCGGCCATTTAGAACGGAGATGAGGAAAAACTTTTTCAGTCAGAGAGTTGTGAATCTGTGGAATTCTCTGCCTCAGAAGGCAGTGGAGGCCAATTCTCTGAATGCATTCAAGAGAGAGCTAGATAGAGCTCTTAAGGATAGCGGAGTCAGGGGGTATGGGGAGAAGGCAGGAACGGGGTACTGATTGAGAATGAACAGCCATGATCACATTAAATGGCGGTGCGTACAGGCTCGAAGGGCCGAATGGCCTCCTCCTGCACCTATTGTCTATTGTCTTCGAGTAGGGGCATTGGTGATTGGGGTATCGGTCCAGTTTGTTGACAGTCTGGTGTACTGACTATAAGGGCTCAGGTCAATAGACAATAGGTGAAGGAGGAGGCCATTCGGCCCTTCGAGCCTGTACGCACCGCCATTCAATGTGATCATGGCTGATCATTCTCAATCAGTACCCCATTCCTGCCTTCTCCCCATACCCCCTGACTCCACTATCCTTAAGAGCTCTATCCAGCTCTCTCTTGAATGCATTCAGAGAATTGGCCTCCACTGCCTTCTGAGGCAGTGAATTCCACAGATTCACAACTCTCTGGGTGGAAATGTTTTTCCTCATCTCCGTTCTAAATGGCCTACCCCTTATTCTTAAACTGTGTGGCCCCTGGTTCTGGACTCCCCCAACATTGGGAACATGTTTCCTGCCTCTAGCGTGTCCAACCCCTTAGTAATCTTATGTGTTTCAATAAGATCTCTGGCCATCTGGTCCCAGGCAGACAGGGAGTGAACTCAACAACCCGAGCTTCCAGCCTGCTGACATCTCCGAGATCTCACCTCTGGGGCTCAACATCACAGGGCTAGAGTGTGTGAAGGAACTGCAGGTGCAAGTTTACACAGGAGATAGATGAAAATGCTGGAGTAACTCAGCGGGTCAGGCAGCATCTGTGGAGAACATGGATAGGTGACGTTTCACAGAGTGCTGGAGTAACTCAGCGGGTCAGGCAGCATCTGTGGAGAACATGGATAGGTGACGTTTCATAAAGTGCTGGAGTAACTCAGCGGGTCGGGCAGCATCTGTGGAGAACATGGATAGGTGACGTTTCACAGAGTGCTGGAGTAACTCAGCGGGTCAGGCAGCATCTCTGGAGAGAAGGGATGGGTGGCGTTTCGGCTGAAGACGAGACCCTTCGTCAGGCAAGAGGGAAGGGTCTCGACCTGAAACATTGACCATTCCTTCTCTCCAGAGCTGCTGCCTGACCCATTGAGTTACTGCAGCATTTTATGTCTCCCTTTAACTCAGGCACTCTCTGGGAATCTGAAGTGTTGAGTCCAGATCAGGACCTGGGGATAGTTCATAACTTCATGTGATAGGAGCAGAATTGGACCATTCGGCCCATCAAGCCCACTCCGCCATTCAATCACGGCTGATCATTCTTTCCCTTGCATTCATAGCGAGGGGATTTGAGTATAGGAGCAGGGAGGTTCTGCTGCAGTTGTACAGGGCATTGGTGAGACCACACCTGGAGTATTGTGTACAGTTTTGGTCCCCTAATCTGAGGATAGACGTTCTTGCCATAGAGGGAGTACAGAGAAGGTTCACCAGATTGATCCCTGGGATGGCAGGACTTTCATATGAAGAAAGACTGGATAGACTCGGCTTGTACTCTCTGGAATTTAGAAGACTGAGGGGGGATCTTATAGAAACATATAAAATTCTTAAGGGGTTGGACAGGCTAGATGCGGGAAGATTGTTCCAGATGTTGGGGAAGTCCAGAACAAGGGGTCACAGCTTAAGGATAAGGGGGAAGTCTTTTAGGACCGAGATGAGAATTTTTTTTTTCACACAGAGAGTGGTGAGTCTGTGGAATTCTCTGCCACAGAAGGTAGTTGAGGCCAGTTCATTGGCTATATTTAAGAGGGAGTTAGATGTGGCCCTTGTTGCTAAAGGGATCAGGGGGTATGGAGAGAAGGCAGGTACGGGATACTGAGTTGGATGATCAGCCACGATCATATTGAATGGCGGTGCGTACAGGCTCGAAGGGCCGAATGGCCTACTCCTGCACCTACTTTCTATGTTTCTATGTATTGCCAGACCTACCCTCCAGTATTTCCAGACCTACCCTCCAGTATTGCCAGTATTAGAGCGGTGTAGAGCGATTTCAGATGCACTGTCACAAGACGGTCAGACGCGCGTCTCCGCTGTAACTCTTTGCCTTCCACAGATGCGTTTAGCTCAGCTCAGCTCAGCTCAGTTTAGAGACACAGCGAGTAAACAGACCCGACCCAGTCCGACACACACCAGGGGACAATTTACAATTCTTACCCAAGCCAATTAACCTGCAAACCTGTAGTGTGGTCGGGAGCCGGAGCGCCCGGGGAAGACCCACACAGTCCACGGGGACAAGGTACCGCCAGCACCCGTAGTCAGGATCGCCCCCGGGACTCTTTGAAGCAACAGCTCTACCAGCTGATCGATGGAGACGCATCTTCGTTGCAAAGGGGCCATTTACAACTAGCTGTTCCAAGGCGGTGTTCGTCGCTTACCTGTGGAGTGGTGATGGGGATGGTATGAGTTGGGGGTCCGGGCTGGCTGCGGGCTCACGGCTCACTGGCTTGGTGTCACGACTGCCGAGTAATCCCCTCTGGCACCGATCACCGTGACTGCAGCCTCTACACTGACTCCCTCGGACAAAAAGCGTCCAAGTGATCCAGCCCCGTGATGTCATCCAAGAAATGCCGGATGCACATTCGCCGCGTTAACTCTTTTACCGCCCACCCTGCCAGACCCAATACCCACTGTGCCCTCTGCCCACCCCCAAACCAGACCCACCCCGCCCAACCTGCCCACCCCCAAACCAGACCCACCCCGCCCAACCTGCCCACCCCAAACCAGACCCACCGCGCCCAACCTGCCCACCCCCAAACCAGACCCACCCCGCCCAACCTGCCCACCCCCAAACCAGACCCACCCCGCCCAACCTGCCCACCCCAAACCAGACCCAAGACCCACTGTGCCCACCCTGCCCTTCCCCAAACCAGACCCACCCCGCTCTGTGCCCACCCTGCCCAGTCTAGACTCTACCCAACCTGCCCACCCCCAAACCAGACCCAACCGCCTTGTGCCCACCCTGCCCTCCCCCAAACCAGACCCAAGACTCACTGTGCCCACCCTGCCCGGTCTAGACTCTTCCCCCCCTGCCCACCCCCAACCAGACCCAAGACCCACTTTGCCCACCCTGCCCGGTCTAGAATCTGCCCACCCTGCCCACCCCAAACCAGACCCACCCCGCCCACCCTGCCCACCCCAAACCAGACCCACCCCGCCCACCCTGCCCACCCCAAAACCAGACCCACTCCGCCCACCCTGCCCACCCCAAACCAGACACACCCCGCTCTGTGCCCACCCTGCCCTGTCTGGAATCTTCCCACCCTGCCCACCCCCAAACTAGACCCACTCCACCTTGTGCCCACCCTGCCCACTCCCAAACCGGACCCATTCCGCCCACCCTGCCCACCCCAAACCAGACACACCCCGCTCTGTGCCCACCCTGCCCGGTCTAGAATCTGCCCACCATGCCCTCCCCCAAACTAGACCCACCCCGCCCTGTGCCCACCCTGCCCTGTCTAGACTCTTCCCACCCTGCCCTGTCTAGACTCTTCCCACCCTGCCCTGTCTAGACTCTTCCCACCCTGCCCTGTCTAGACTCTTCCCACCCTGCCCTGTCTAGACTCTTCCCACTGTGCCCTCCCCAAACCAGACCCAAGACCCACTGTGCCCACCCTCCCACCCCAAACCAGACCCACCCTGCCCTTCCCCAAACCAGACCCACCCCGCCCACCCTGCCCTCCCCAAACCAGACCCACCCCGCCCACCCTGCCCTCCCCAAACCAGACCCAAGACCCACTCCGCCCACCCTGCCCTCCCCAAACCAGACCCACCCCGCCCACCCTGCCCTCCCCAAACCAGACCCAAGACCCACTCCGCCCACCCTGCCCGGTCTAGAATCTGCCCACCCTGCCCTCCCCCAAACCAGACCCACTCCACCCAGTGTCCACCCTGCCCTCCCCCAAACCAGACCCACTCTGCCCACCCTGCCCTGTCTAGACACTTCCCACCCTGCCCTCCCCAAACCAGACCCACTCCCCCCTGTGCCCACCCTGCCCGGTCTAGGCTCTGCCCACTGACATCCTTCAGACTACTCTACGCCACTCCCAAGTGGAATGTGCTTGGGTGTTTGGGCAAGGGGCTGGCACACTGGGTGGTCGAGGCACAGTCTCAGCTGTAGAGTCTTAGATTCGTCTGGTCACAGAGACACACAGTTATATAGACTCACAGTTATGGAGACACAGAGTTATGGGAACAAAGAGTTATGGGGACACAGAGTTATGGGGACACATTGTTATGGGGACACAGAGTTATGGGGGCACAGAGTTATGGGGACACAGAGTTGTAGAGACACAGAGTTATGGGGGCACAGAGTTGTAGAGACACAGAGTTATGGGGGCACAGAGTTGTAGAGACAGAGAGTTATGGGGACACAGAGTTATGGGGACACAGAGTTATGGGGACACAGAGTTATGGGGACACAGAGTTATGGGGACACAGAGTTATGGGGACACAGAGTTATGGGGACACAGAGTTATGGGGACACAGAGTTATGGGGACACAGAGTGTTGGAGTCTCAGAGTTGTGGAGACACAGAGTTATGGGGGCACAGAGTTATGGGGACACCGAGTTATGGGGACACAGAGTTATGGGGATACCGAGTTATGGAGACACAGAGTTATGGGGACACAGAGTTATGGGGACACCGAGTTATGGGGACTCAGAGTTGTGGAGTCATAGTCGTTGATTTATAAAGTCAAAGAGTTGTAGTGTGATGGAGTCATCGGTTGATCGAATCCCAGAATCACAGAGGCACAGAGTTAGAAAGTCACAGATTCACAGTCACAGACACACAGTCCTTGAATCACAGACTAACAGAACCATAGATTCAGAGTCATAACGTTTCGGAGTCACCGAGTCATAGAATTATAGATTTATAATGTCACACAGCACGGGACCGGGCTCTTCGGCCCAACTCGCTCATGCCAACCAACATGCCCCACCTGCACTAGTCTCACCTTGCCCGAGTTTGGCCCATATCATATCATATCATATCATATCATATATATACAGCCGGAAACAGGCCTTTTCGGCACTCCAAGTCCGTGCCGCCCAGCGATCCCCGTACATTAACACTATCCTACACCCACTAGGGACAATTTTTTTACATTTACCCAGCCAATTAACCTACATACCTGTACGTCTTTCGAGTGTGGGAGGAAACCGAAGATCTCGGAGTAAACCCACGCAGGTCACGGGGAGAACGTACAAACTCCTTACAGTGCAGCACCCGTAGTCAGGATCGAACCTGAGTCTCCGGCGCTGCATTCGCTGTAAAGCAGCAACTCTACCGCTGCGCTACCGTGCATATCCCTCTCAACCTTTCCTCTCCATGTACCTGTCCAAATATCCTTTAAATGTTGTCATACCACCTGCTGCAACTGCCTCCTGTGGCATCTCGTTCCATCCACCCACCACCCTCTGTGTGAAAAACGTGCCCCTCATTGCGGTTATATCTTGCTATTATATAAGAGGTTAATTCCTGGAATGGCGGGACTGTCATATGTTGAAAGGCTGCAGCGACTAGGCTTGTATACACTGGAATTTAGAAGGATGAGAGGGGATCTTATCGAAACGTATAAGATTATTAAGGGGTTGGACACGTTAGAGGCAGGAAACATGTTCCCAATGTTGGGGGAGTCCAGAACAAGGGTCCACAGTTTAAGAATAAGGGGTCGGCCATTTAGAACGGAGACGAGGAAAAACTTTTTCAGTCAGAGAGTTGTGAATCTGTGGAATTCTCTGCCTCAGAAGGCAGTGGAGGCCAATTCTCTGAATGCATTTAAGAGAGAGCAAGATAGAGCTCTTAAGGATAGCGGAGTCAGGGGGTATGGGGAGAAGGCAGGAACGGGGTACTGATTGAGAATGATCAGCCATGATCACATTGAATGGTGGTGCTGGCTCGAAGGGCCGAATGGCCTCCTCCTGCACCTATTGTCTATTGTCTATTGTCTATTGCCCCTCTGACTGTCAACCGATGCCCTCTAGAAACATAGAAACATAGAAAATAGGTGCAGGAGTAGGCCATTCGGCCCCTCGAGCCTGCACCGCCATTCAATATGATCATGGCTGATCATCCAACTCAGTATCCCGTACCTGCCTTCTCTCTATACCACCTGATCCCTTTAGCCACAAGGGCCACATCTAACTCCCTCTTAAATATAGCCAATGAACTGGCCTCAACTACCTTCTGTGGCAGAGAATTCCACAGATTCACCACTCTCTGTGTGAAAAAAAACTTTCTCATCTCGGTCCTAAAAGACTTCCCCCTTATCCTTAAGCTGTGACCCCTGGTTCTGGACTTCCCCAACATCGGGAACTATCTTCCCGCATCTAGCCTCTCCAACCCCTTAAGAATTTTATATGTTTCTATAAGATCCCCCCTCAGTCTTCTAAATTCCAGCGAGTATAAGCCGAGTCTATCCAGTCTCTAATTATGAATTCCCCTACTCTGGGCAAAAGACTCTGCGTTCATTCTATCTCTTCCCCTCATGATCTTATACACCTCGAGAAGTTCCCCCACCATCCTCCTGCGCTCCAAGAAGTAATGTCCCAGCCTGCACAACATCTCCCGAGTGCCCAGACCCCTGAGTCCTGGCAACATCCTCGTGAATCTCTCTGCACATCTCCCCCAAGGAGCTGGACTTGCAGAATCTCCCGTTAGATTGATGCAAAATGCTGGAGTAACTCAGCGGGTCAGGCAGCATCTCTGGAGAGAAGGAATGGGCGATGTTTCGGGTCGAGACCCTTCTTCAGACTGAGAGTCGGGAGGAGAGGAAGACGTAGAGATAAGCAAGGGCAAGGTGTTAAAATGGGAGATCAAAGGGGACGCGGCTCACGGATTCTGCACATCAGTGAGGCCAAGCACTTTTGGCTTGCCGGGATAGTGCCCCAGCTCGCTGGCACAGCCATACCTCAGTGACATCCCCTGTACCAGTGCCTGTAGGTATTGGGGTTGGGAGTACACAGGCCAGTTTCACTCAGAGTCAGGGAGTGCTACTCTGGTCACATAGGGCACCAAATACTTTTTTTAACATAGCATGTTAATGGAATCTAAAAAGCAACAGACAATAGACAATAGGTGCAGGAGTAGGCCATTCAGCCCTTCGAGCCAGCACCGCCATTCAATGTGATAGACAATAGACAATAGACAACAGGTGCAGGAGGAGGCCATTCGGCCCTACGAGCCAGCACCGCCATTCAATGTGATCATGGCTGATCATTCTCAATCAGTACCCCGTTCCTGCCTTCTCCCCATACCTCCTGACTCCGCTATCCTTAAGAGCTCTATCTAGCTCTCTCTTGAATGCATTTCAGAGAATCGGCCTCCACTGCCTTCTGAGGCAGAGAATTCCACAGATTCACAACTCTCTGACTGAAAACGTTTTTCCCCATCTTCGTTCTAAATGGCCTACCCCTTATTCTTAAACTGTGGCCCCTGGTTCTGGACTCCCCCAACATTGGGAACATGTTTCCTGCCTCTAACGTGTCCAACCCCTTAATAATCTTATACGTTTCGATAAGATCCCCTCTCATCCTTCTAAATTCCAGTGTATTCAAGCCTAGTCGCTCCAGTCCTTCAACATACGACAGTCCCGCCATTCCAGGAACTAACCTATGCTGCACGCCCTCTTAAGTCAGGGGGTATGGGGAGAAGGCAGGAACGGGGTACTGATTGAGAATGATCAGCCATGATCACATTGAATGGTGGTGCGTACAGGCTCGAAGGGCCGAATGGCCTCCTCCTGCACCTATTGTCTATTGTCTATTGTATCTCTAAGTGAAACTAAACTAAATTAAACCAAACTAAACTAGAAAAAAAACGAAACTAAACTATTTCCTTTGAGAGGGAGCTGGGTAATTATTTAGTGTAGAAAATCATAGTCGTTCTACAAAGCAGAGGCTGGCACGTGGACTGGAGAATCGCTGCCACAGGCAGCTGGACCAGATACAAGACTCCAAATGGGCTCCGATCATTCTGTGACTGTGAAATACTTCTGGAATACCCCGAGCCTTGTGAAGGGTGCTTGAAATTCACATCACTAAGTCTGGACTCTCATTGTAGACAATAGGTGCAGGAGGAGGCCATTCGGCCCTTCGAGCCTGTACGCACCGCCATTCAATGTGATCATGGCTGATCATTCTCAATCAGTACCCCGTTCCTGCCTTCTCCTCATACCCCCTGACTCCTCTATCCTTAAGAGCTCTATCCAGCTCTCTCTTGAAAGCATTCAGAGAATTGGCCTCCACTGCCTTCTGAGGCAGAGAATTGCACAGATTCACAACTCTCTGACTGAAAACGTTTTTCCTCGTCTCCGTTCTAAATGGCCGACCCCTTATTCTTAAACTGTGTGGCCCCTGTTTCTGGACTCCCCCAACATTGGGAACATGTTTCCTGCCTCTAACGTGTCCAACCCCTCAATAATCTTATACTTCACTGGAGATGCGCTGAGCCGATTCATCAGACGAAGAGTTGTTCTTCAGGGGGATGGTGGGGGGGAGAGTGGAGCGACCAGGGGCCGATCAGCCATGGGCATTCTGAATTGGCAAGGCAGGCTTGAAGGTGGGGGGGGGGGGGGGGGGGGTAGGGGTGTAGGTACAGGTATCACCTTCCTACTTTCTTATATCCTTCTGTGGATAAAACGCAGAGTTTGTTTATGGGTGCCAACTTGGTAAAACATGACCATACTGGCACCAAATCCTCCACATCTCCCACCGAGGAACTGAAACTGAATATTTGCTGGGATGTAAACAGGGCACTGTCCGATTCACCTCCTCCCCATTGCGGACATTGGACTTTGTCTCTAGAATGCTGAGAACTAGATTCTCCACTCTGTGTGTCCCCCCCTCGCTCTACTCATATGCTTGAGTTTGACCTGATTATATTTATGTAAGATATTATTTCATTGGCGAGTATGCAAAAAGAGGCTTTTCATTATACATTATTGTGGAATTCTCTGCCTCAGAAGGCAGTGGAGGCCAATTCTCTGAATGCATTCAAGAGAGAGCTGGATAGAGCTCTTAAGGATAGCGGAGTCAGGGGGTATGGGGAGAAGGCAGGAACGGGGTACTGATTGAGAATGATCAGCCATGATCACATTGAATGGCGGTGCGTACAGGCTCGAAGGGCCGAATGGCCTCCTCCTGCACCTATTGTCTATTGTCTGTTGTCTATTGTCTATCTCGAAACACATGACCACAATAAACATAAACATAAACAGGAGCAGAGGTCCTTCTACAGTTGTACAGGGCCCTAGTGAGACCGCACCTGGAGTACTGTGTGCAGTTTTGGTCTCCAAATTTGAGGAAGGATATTCTTGCTATTGAGGGCGTGCAGCGTAGGTTCACTAGGTTAATTCCCGGAATGGCGGGACTGTCGTATGTTGAAAGACTGGAGTGACTAGGCTTGTATACACTGGAATTTAGAAGGATGAGAGGAGATCTTATCGAAATGTATAAGATTATTAAGGGGTTGGACACGTTAGAGGCAGGAAACATGTTCCCAATGTTGGGGGGAGTCCAGAACAAGGGGCCACAGTTTAAGAATAAGGGGTCGGCCATTTAGAACTGAGATGAGGAAAAAAAAATTCAGTCAGAGAGTTGTGAATCTGTGGAATTCTCTGCCTCAGAGGGCAGTGGAGGCCAATTTTCCGAATGCATTCAAGAGAGCTGGATAGAGCTCTTAAGGATAGCGGAGTCAGGGGGTATGGGGAGAAGGCAGGAACGGGGTACTGATTGAGAATGATCAGCCATGATCACATTGAATGGCGGTGCGTACAGGCTCGAAGGGCCGAATGGCCTCCTCCTGCACCTGTTGTCTATTGTAAACATAAACCTAGAGCACTGGCCCTGTTATTTGGTGACAATCTATATACGTAACTCAGGGAGCTGTCCATGTTCTGTCACGTAGAAGTTGGCATATTATGTTTACAGTTGCACAAGACGTTGGGGAGGCCGCATTTCGATTATAGTAGAGAAACAAGAAACTGCAGATGCCGGTTTACAAAAAAAAAAGTCACATAGTACTGGATTAACTCAGCAGGTCATGCAGAATCTCTGGAGGAGATGGATGTTTGTATAAGTCGTTGACACCTGGCCCACAGGCAACAGTGGACTGCCTCCTATATCATCGCTCCTTTTTTGCATATCTTACAATAGACAATAGACAATAGACAACAGGTGCAGGAGGAGGCCATTCAGCCCTTCGAGCCTGTACGCACCGCCATTCAATGCGATCATGGCTGTTCACTCTCAATCAGTACCCCGTTCCTGCCTTCTCCCCATACCCCCTGACTCCGCTATCCTTAATAATAATAATAATAATCCATTTATTTTATATAGCGCCTTATCACATGCTCAAAGCGCTTTACAAATACAATTAACATAGAAACAAACAGACAAACTATACTGACGGAAAAGCGGCGAATAAACAGCGCCAGCGTCCTCTCACGTCAGGGTCCGGCAGTAGACAACAAAAAGCACAAAACACACATACAATTTTTTACACAAAACAGCCATCACAGTGATTGCTCTAGGCACACCCTCACTGTGATGGAAGGCAAAGTCTTATCTCCTCCTCATTCTTCTCCCGTGGTGCCACGAGGTGATCGAGGCTCCCAACTTTTTGAAGCCCCCACCGGGCGTTGGAAAGTCCCAGGGCCGAGCCGAGCAGGCCGATGAAGGTCCTGAGCCCCCACCGGGCGATGGAAAGTGCTGTGGCCGGGCCACGCAGGGCGATGAAGGGCCTGCGGGCGGGTCGATCGTACCTCGCGCTTCGGGGCGGTCGAAGCTGCTACGGCTGGAGCTCCCAAAAGCCGGTCGCCAGCTAGGGACCTGCGAACTCCCGATGTTGCGGTCTGCAGGGCCCACGGCCGAAGCCTCCGAGATGGTAAGTCCAGGCCCTGCGACCGGAGTCTTTGAGGTCGATCCCAGCTGGAGGCCGCCGACTCCACGATGTTAGGCCGTAGCGCGAACGGAGATACGACACGGTAAAGGTCGCATCTCCGTTGAGGAGGAGATTTGAAAAAAAGGTTTCCCCCAACCCCCCCCCCACCACCCCCCTACATACACAGAATTAAAAATAAAACAAAACGTACATTTAACAACGACAATGACAAAAAAACCGGAAAAAAAACCGGAGAGACTGCCGGTGAGCCGCAGCTGCAGAACACAACCACGCCCATCCTTAAGAGCTCTATCCAGCTCTCTCTTGAAAGCATCCAACGAACTGGCCTCCACTGCCTTCTGAGGCAGAGAATTCCACACCTTCACCACTCTCTGACTGAAAAAGTTCTTCCTCATCTCCGTTCTAAATGGCCTACCCCTTATTCTTAAACTGTGGCCCCTTGTTCTGGACTCCCCCAACATTGGGAACATGTTTCCTGCCTCTAATGTGTCCAATCCCCTAATTATCTTATATGTTTCAATAAGATCCCCACTCATCCTTCTAAATTCCAGTGTATACAAGCCCAATCGCTCCAGCCTTTCAACATACGACAGTCCCGCCATTCCGGGAATTAACCTAGTGAACCTACGCTGCACGCCCTCATAGCAAGAATATCCTTCCTCAAATTTGGAGACCAAAACTGCACACAGTACTCCAGGTGCGGTCTCACTAGGGCCCTGTACAACTGCAGAAGGACCTCTTTGCTCCTATACTCAACTCCTCTTGTTACGAAGGCCAACATTCCATTGGCTTTCTTTTGGTCTGTATCTCTCTTTATCATTTGTTCACCATCTCTCGTTTCCCTCTCCCCTCACTCTCAGCATCCGCTGCTCCAGATGTCAACTTCTTTACATCGGCGAAACCAAGCGCAGGCTCGGCGATCGCTTCGCTCAACACCTGCGCTCGGTCCGCAATAACCAAACTGATCTCCCGGTGGCTGAGCACTTCAACTCCCCCTCCCACTCCCTGTCTGACCTTTCTGTCATGGGCCTCCTCCAGTGCCATAGTGAGGCCCACCGCAAATTGGAGGAACAGCACCTCATATTTTGCCTGGGCAGTTTGCAGCCCAGTGGTATGAACATCGACTTCTCCAACTTTAGATAGTTCCTCTGTCCCTCTCTTCCCCTCCTCCTTCCCAGATCTCTCTCTATCTTCCTGTCTCCACCTATATCCTTCCTTTGTCCCGCCCCCCTGACATCAGTCTGAAGAAGGGTCTCGACCCGAAACGTCACCCATTCCTTCTCTCCCGAGATGCTGCCTGACCCGCTGAGTTACTCCAGCACTCTGTGAAACGTCACCTATCCATGTTCTCCACAGATGCTGCCTGACCCGCTGAGTTACTCCAGCACTCTGTGAAACGTCACCTATCCATGTTCCCCACAGATGCTGCCTGACCCGCTGAGTTACTCCAGCACTCTGTGAAACGTCACCTATCCATGTTCTCCACAGATGCTGCCTGACCCGCTGAGTTACTCCAGCACTTTGTGAATAAAAACTCAGACTGAAGAAGTGTACTGACCCAACACATCACCCATTCCTTCTCTCCAGAGATACTGCCTGACTCGCTGAGTTACTCCGGACGTTTGTGTCCATCTCTGGAGAAGTTGGACAGATGACTTTTCTGGTCGGGAACTTTCTTTAGACTGATTGTGGTGTGGGGGGAGAAAGCGGGCAGGGCAAAGTCTGGCAAGTGATGGAATCGTCTAACAAGTGCTGTCCAACTCTTCGTGTGTTGTGGACTGCAGGAGTTTGAGAACTAGGCCACTGAGGTATTAAACGTAGAAACATAGACAATAGGTGCAGGAGGAGGCCATTCGGCCCTTTGAGCCTGTACGCACCGCCATTCAATGTGATCATGGCTGATCATTCTCAATCAGTACCCCGTTCCTGCCTTCTCCCCATATCCTTTGATTCCGTTAGGCCAAAGGGTATGTCTGACTCTGTCTTGAAAACATCCAGTGAATCGGCCTCCATTGCCTTCTGAGGCAGAGAATTCTACAGATTCACAACTCTCTGGGTGAAAAAGTTTTTCCTCATCTCAGTTCTAAATGGCCTACCACTTATTCTTAAACTGTGGCCCCTGTTTCTGGACCCCCCCCCCCACACCAATATCAGGAACATTCTTCCTGCATCAAGCCTTTGCAATCCCTTATACATAGAAACATAGAAAATAGGTGCAGGAGTAGGCCATTCGGCCCTTCGAGCCTGTACGCACCGCCATTCAATATGATCATGGCTGATCATCCAACTCAGTATCCCATACCTGCCTTCTCTCCATAACCCCTGATCCCTTTAGCCACAAGGGCCACATCTAACTCCCTCTTAAATATAGCCAATGAACTGGCCTCAACTACCTTCTGTGGCAGAGAATTCCACAGATTCACCACTCTCTGTGTGAAAAAAAACGTTCTCATCTCGGTCCTAAAAGACTTCCCCCTTATCCTTAAGCTGTGACCCCTTGTTTCTGGACTCCCCCAACATCGGGAACAATCTTCCTGCATCAAGCCTGTCCATGTTTCTTTTCAAACGGTTAGCAAATCAAAGACAGCTATTTAAACAGGGGTCTGTTCGTTTGCTGTTGGTGAATGCAGGGCGATGCAAGGTGAGGGAATGCAGAGGCATCGGGGAGCGTAGTGAGGAGAGGAGGTCCTGTCTTTGACGTCTTGGGCTGGGTGAAGCTGGCAGTCATGTCCGCTAGTGAGTCAGCCGTTCAGTCTCTGACCAAACCGTGTGTTCAAGCAGTTGTCTGCCCTCAATCGCTGTGGGTAACGCCTGGACAGGTGAGATTATCTCCTGCCCCAGAGACACCACATGCAGACCCCGGTAAGACCACCAGCATCACCAAGGACCAGCCTCACCCTGGTCACTCCCTCTCCTCCCCCCCCCCCACCCTCCCTCCCATCAGGCAAGAGGTACAGACGTGTGAAAACTCACACCTCCAGATTCAGGGGCAGTTTCTTCCCAGCTGTTATCAGACAACCGAACCGTCCTCTCACCAAGTAGAGAGCGGTCCTGACCTCCCGTCTTGTCCGGCGAAGGGTCTCAACTCAAAACGTCACCTGTTTAATTTCTCACAGATGCTGCCTGACCCGCTGAGTTACTCCAGCACTCTGTGAAACGTCACCTATCCATGTTCTCCACAGATGCTGCCTGACCCGCTGAGTTACTCCAGCACTCTGTGAAACGTCACCTATCCATGTTCTCCACAGATGCTGCCTGACCCGCTGAGTTACTCCAGCACTCTGTGAAACGTCACCTATCCATGTTCTCCACAGATGCTGCCTGACCCGCTGAGTTACTCCAGCACTCTGTGAAACGTCAGTTCAGTGTAGTGTAGTTCAGTTTAGTTCAGTTCAGTTCAGTTCAGTGTAGTCCAGTGTAGTTCAGTTTAGTGTAGTTCAGTGTAGTTTAGATTAGTTCAGATTAGTTCAGTGTAGTTTAGTTCAGTTCCCCGTTCCTACCTTCTCCCCATACCCCCTGACTCCGCTATCCTTAAGAACTCTATCTAGCTCTCTCTTGAATGCATTCAGAGAATTGGCCTCCACTGCCTTCTGAGGCAGAGAATTCCACAGACTCACCACTCTCTGTGTGAAGAAATGTTTTCCCATCTTGGTCCTAAAAGACTTCCCCCTTATCCTTAAGCTGTGACCCCTGGTTCTGGACTCCTCCAACATCAGGAACAATCTTCCCGCATCTAGCCTCTCCAACCCCTTAAGAATTTTATATGTTTCAATAAGATCCCCCCTCAGTCTTCTAAATTCCAGCGAGTACAGTCTTTCTTCATCCAGGGATCAATCTGGTGAACCTTCTCTGTACTCCCTCTAAGGCTAGAATGTCTTTCCTCAGATTAGGAGACCAAAACTGTACGTAATACTCCAGGTGTGGTCTCACCAAGGCCCTGTACAACTGCAGCAGAACCTCCCTGCTCCTATACTCAAATCCCCTCGCTATGAATGCCAATTCGCTTTCTTCACTGCCTGCTGCACCTGCACGCTTGCTTTCAATGACTGGTGCACCATGACACCCAGGTCACGTTGCATCTCCCCTAGTGTAACTGTGACACGTTGGCCGGTGTGGGCAAGTTGGGCCACAGGGCTTGTGTGTCTCCGTGACCCTATGACTCCTGTGGGCTTTCTCCTGTGGTGTGTGCTCAAGCCGGTGCAGTTACACGCACACACAAAGGGGCCAGTCAGACACGGGCAGGCAGCCAGGCAAGCCAGTCTCCGTCTCCCGTCGCCGTTCCACCCAGTTGACAGTGGTAAACATTGGGCGAGGGCAAGGCTGGCACGCCTTGGTCTGCCCACCATGCTAGTCCCGCAAACTGCCCCGCCCGCGCCCACCTACACGGGGTGACACAGTGGGC
The DNA here is from genome assembly GCF_053455715.1 of Rhinoraja longicauda. Lineage (NCBI taxonomy): Eukaryota > Metazoa > Chordata > Chondrichthyes > Rajiformes > Arhynchobatidae > Rhinoraja > Rhinoraja longicauda. Next base: position 2,244,846 of record NC_135971.1, on the reverse strand, counting down.
TCGCTGTCATCCAACACCACTGCACACTGCCTTACTGTGGTCCTACACTAACCAGCAAACAGCCAAGCCCTTCACAAGGTCTCCATCAAAGGCTTCACGTACTCGGGTGATGCACTGATCCTGAGTGGCAGTGATGGCCAAGAAACCGCTGAGGGTTACTTTAGTTTAGTTCAGTTTAGATTAGTCCAGTTCAGTGTAGTTCAGTGTAGTTTAGTTCAGTTTAGTTCAGTGTAGTTTAGTTCAGTGTAGTTTAGTTCAGTGTAGTTCAGTTCAGTTCAGTTTAGTTCAGTTTAGTTCAGTATAGTTCAGTTCAGTGTAGTTCAGTTCAGTTCAGTTTAGTTCAGTGTAGTTTAGTTCAGTGTAGTTTAGTTCAGTTCAGTTTAGTTCAGTTCAGTTCAGTGTAGTTCAGTTCAGTGTAGTTCAGTTCAGTGTAGTTCAGTGTAGTTCAGTGTAGTTCAGTTCAGTTTAGTTCAGTTTAGTTCAGTGTAGTGTAGTTCAGTATAGTTCAGTGTAGTTCAGTTCAGTTTAGTTCAGTTTAGTTCAGTGTAGTGTAGTTCAGTGTAGTTCAGTGTAGTTCAGTTCAGTTTAGTTCAGTTTAGTTCAGTGTAGTGTAGTTCAGTTCAGTTTAGTTCAGTGTAGTTCAGTGTAGTTCTGTTCAGTTCAGTTCAGTTTAGTTCAGTTTAGTTAAATGTAGTGTAGTGTAGTTTAGTTCAGTGTAGTTCAGTTCAGTGTAGTTCAGTTCAGTTCAGTTCAGTTCAGTTTAGTTCAGTGTAGTTTAGTTCAGTGTAGTTTAGTTCAGTGTAGTTCAGTTTAGTTCAGTGTAGTTTAGATTAGTTCAGATTAGTTCAGTGTAGTTCAGTGTAGTTTAGTTCAGTTCAGTTCAGTGTAGTTTAATTCAGTTTAGATTAGTTCAGATTAGTTCAGTGTAGTTCAGTTCAGTTCAGTTTAGTTCAGTTCAGTTCAGTTTAGTTCAGTTCAGTTCAGTTCAGTGTAGTTCAGTGTAGTTCAGTTCAGTTCAGTGTAGTTTAATTCAGTTTAGTTCAGTTTAGTTCAGTGTAGTTCAGTTCAGTTTAGTTCAGTGTAGTTCAGTTTAGTTCAGTGTAGTTCAGTTCAGTTCAGTTTAGTTCAGTTTAGTTTAGTTCAGTGTAGTGTAGTTCAGTTTAGTTCAGTTCAGTTCAGTGTAGTTCAGTGTAGTTCAGTTCAGTTTAGTTCAGTGTAGTTCAGTTTAGTTCAGTTTAGTTCAGTGTAGTTCAGTTCAGTTTAGTTCAGTGTAGTTCAGTTTAGTTCAGTGTAGTTCAGTTCAGTTCAGTTTAGTTCAGTTTAGTTTAGTTCAGTGTAGTGTAGTTCAGTTTAGTTCAGTTCAGTTCAGTGTAGTTCAGTGTAGTTCAGTGTAGTTCAGTGTAGTTCAGTTCAGTGTAGTTTAGTTCAGTGTTGTTCAGTGTAGTTCAGTGTAGTTTAGATTAGTTCAGATTAGTTTAGATCAGTTCAGTGTAGTTGTTCAGTTCAGTTTAGTTCAGTTCAGTTTAGTTCAGTTCAGTGTAGTGTAGTTCAGTTTAGTTCAGTTCAGTTCAGTTCAGTTCAGTTCAGTGTAGTTCAGTGTAGTTCAGTGTAGTTCAGTTCAGTGTAGTTTAGTTCGGTGTAGTTCAGTTCAGTTCAGTTTAGTTCAGTTCAGTGTAGTGTAGTTCAGTTCAGTTCAGTTCAGTGTAGTTCAGTGTAGTTCAGTGTAGTTTAGATTAGTTCAGATTAGTTTAGTGTAGTTTAGTTCAGTTCAGTGTAGTTTAGTTCAGTTCAGTGTAGTTCAATTCAGTTTAGATTAGTTCAGATTAGTTCAGTTCAGTTCAGTTTAGTTCAGTTCAGTTTAGTTCAGTTCAGTTCAGTGTAGTTCAGTGTAGTTCAGTTCAGTTCAGTGTAGTTTAATTCAGTTTAGTCCAGTTTAGTTCAGTGTAGTTCAGTTTAGTTCAGTGTAGTTCAGTTCAGTTTAGATTAGTTCAGTTTAGTTCAGTGTAGTTCAGTTCAGTTTAGTTCAGTGTAGTTCAGTTTAGTTCAGTGTAGTTCAGTTCAGTTTAGTTCAGTGTAGTTCAGTTTAGTTCAGTGTAGTTCAGTTCAGTTTAGATTAGTTCAGTTCAGTTCAGTTTAGTTCAGTTCAGTTCAGTTCAGTTCAGTGTAGTTCAGTGTAGTTCAGTGTAGTTCAGTGTAGTTCAGTTCAGTGTAGTTCAGTTCAGTTCAGTTCAGTGTAGTTCAGTTCAGTGTAGTTCAGTTCAGTGTAGTTCAGATTAGTTCAGTTCAGGTCAGTGTAGTTCAGTGTAGTTTAGTTCAGTGTAGTTCAGTGTAGTTCAGTGTAGTTCAGTGTAGTTTAGTTCAGTGTAGTTCAGTGCAGTTCAGTTTAGTTCAGTTCAGTGTAGTGTAGTTCAGTTTAGTTCAGTTCAGTTCAGTTCAGTGTAGTCCAGTGTAGTTCAGTGTAGTGTAGTTCAGTGTAGTTTAGATTAGTTCAGATTAGTTCAGTGTAGTTTAGTTCAGTTCAGTGTAGTTCAGTTCAGTTCAGTTTAGTTCAGTTCAGTTTAGTTCAGTTCAGTGTAGTGTAGTTCAGTTTAGTTCAGTTCAGTTCAGTGTAGTTCAGTGTAGTTCAGTGTAGTTCAGTTCAGTGTAGTTTAGTTCAGTGTAGTTCAGTTCAGTTCAGTTTAGTTCAGTTCAGTGTAGTTTAGTTCAGTTCAGTTCAGTGTAGTTTAATTCAGTTTAGATTAGTTCAGATTAGTTCAGTTCAGTTTAGTTCAGTTCAGTTCAGTTTAGTTCAGTTTAGTTCAGTGTAGTTCAGTTCAGTTCAGTTTAGTTCAGTGTAGTTCAGTGTAGTTCAGTCCAGTTTAGTTCAGTGTAGTTCAGTTTAGTTCAGTGTAGTTCAGTTCAGTTTAGATTAGTTCAGTTTAGTTCAGTGTAGTTCAGTTCAGTTTAGTTCAGTGTAGTTCAGTTTAGTTCAGTGTAGTTCAGTTCAGTTTAGATTTGTTCAGTTCAGTTCAGTTTAGTTCAGTTCAGTTCAGTTTAGTTCAGTGTAGTTTAGTTCAGTGTGGTGTAGTTCAGTGTAGTTCAGTGTAGTTCAGTGTAGTTCAGTTCAGTGTAGTTCAGTTCAGTGTAGTTCAGTGTAGTTCAGTTCAGTGTAGTTCAGTGTAGTTCAGTTCAGTTCAGTTCAGTTTAGTTCAGTTCAGTGTAGTTCAGTTCAGTGTAGTTCAGATTAGTTCAGTTCAGTTCAGTGTAGTTCAGTGTAGTTCAGTTCAGTTCAGTTTAGTTCAGTTTAGTTCAGTGTAGTTCAGTTCAGCTTAGTTCAGTGTAGTTCAGTTCAGTTCAGTTTAGTTCAGTTCAGTGTAGTTCAGTGTAGTTCAGTGTAGTTTAGTTCAGTTTAGTTCAGTTCAGCTTAGTTCAGTGTTGTTCAGTGTAGTTCAGTTCAGTTCAGTTTAGTTCAGTTCAGTGTAGTTCAGTGTAGTTCAGTGCAGTTCAGTTCATTTTAGTTCAGTTCAGCTTAGTTCAGTGTAGTTTAGTTCAGTTTAGTTCAGTTCAGTGTAGTTTAATTCAGTTCAGTTCAGTTCAGTTTCGTTCAGTTCAGTGTAGTGTAGTTCAGTGTAGTGTAGTTCAGTGTAGTTTAGATTAGTTCAGATTAGTTCAGTGTAGTTCAGTGTAGTTTAGTTCAGTTCAGTGTAGTTTAGTTCAGTTCAGTTCAGTGTAGTTTAATTCAGTTTAGATTAGTTCAGATTAGTTCAGTGTAGTTCAGTTCAGTTCAGTTCAGTTTAGTTCAGTTCAGTTCAGTGTAGTTCAGTGTAGTTTAATTCAGTTTAGTTCAGTGTAGTTCAGTTCAGTTCAGTTTAGTTCAGTGTAGTTCAGTTTAGTTCAGTGTAGTTCTGTTCAGTTTATTTCAGTGTAGTTCAGTTTATTTCAGTGTAGTTCAGTTCAGTTCAGTTTAGTTCAGTTCAGTGTAGTGCAGTTCAGTTTAGTTCAGTGTAGTTCAGTTCAGTTTATCATATCATATCATATATATACAGCCGGAAACAGGCCTTTTCGGCCCACCAAGTCCGTGCCGCCCAGTGATCCCCGTACACTAACACTATCCTACACCCACTAGGGACAATTTTTACATTTACCCAGCCAATTAACCTACATACCTGTACGTCTTTGGAGTGTGGGAGGAAACCGAAGATCTCGGAGAAAACCCACGCAGGTCACGGGGAGAACGTACAAACTCCTTACAGTGCAGCACCCGTAGTCAGGATCGAACCTGTGTCTCCGGCGCTGCATTCGCTGTAAAGCAGCAACTCTACCGCTGCGCTACTGTGCCGTACAGTGTAGTGTAGTTTAGTTCAGTGTAGTTCAGTTCAGTTCAGTTCAGTTCAGTTTAGTTCAGTGTAGTTTAGGTCAGTGTAGTTTAGTTTAGTGTAGTTTAGATTAGTTCAGATTAGTTCAGTGTAGTTCAGTGTAGTTCAGTTCAGTTCAGTGTAGTTTAATTCAGTTTAGATTAGTTCAGATTAGTTCAGTGTAGTTCAGTTCAGTTCAGTTTAGTTCAGTTCAATTCAGTTTAGTTCAGTTCAGTTCAGTGTAGTTCAGTGTAGTTCAGTTCGGTGTAGTTTAATTCAGTTTAATTCACTTTAGTTCAGTGTAGTTCAGTTCAGTTCAGTTTAGTTCAGTGTAGTTGTTTAGTTCAGTGTAGTTCAGTTGTTCAGTTTAGTTCAGTTCAGTTTAGTTCAGTTCAGTGTAGTGTAGTTCAGTTTAGTTCAGTTCAGTTCAGTGTAGTTCAGTGTAGTTCAGTTCAGTGTAGTTTAGTTCAGTGTAGTTCAGTTCAGTTCAGTTTAGTTCAGTTCAGTGTAGTGTAGTTCAGTTTAGTTCAGTTCAGTGTAGTTCAGTGTAGTTCAGTGTAGTTCATTGTAGTTCAGTGTAGTTTAGTTCAGTGTAGTTTAGTTCAGTTTAGTTCAGTGTAGTTCAGTTTAGTTCAGTGTAGTTCAGTTCAGTTTAGATTAGTTCAGTTCAGTTCAGTTTAGTTCAGTTCAGTTCAGTTTAGTTCAGTGTAGTTTAGTTCAGTGTAGTTTAGTTCAGTGTAGTTTTGATTAGTTCAGATTAGTTCAGTGTAGTTCAGTGTAGTTCAGTTCAGTTCAGTGTAGTTTAATTCAGTTTAGATTAGTTCAGATTAGTTCAGTGTAGTTCAGTTCAGTTTAGTTCAGTTCAATTCAGTTTAGTTCAGTTCAGTTCAGTTCAGTGTAGTTCAGTGTAGTTCAGTTCAGTGTAGTTTAATTCAGTTTAGTTCAGTTTAGTTCAGTGTAGTTCAGTTCAGTTTAGTTCAGTGTAGTTGTTTAGTTCAGTGTAGTTCAGTTCAGTTCAGTTTAGTTCAGTTCAGTTTAGTTCAGTTCAGTGTAGTGTAGTTCAGTTTAGTTCAGTTCAGTGTAGTTCAGTGTAGTTCAGTTCAGTGTAGTTTAGTTCAGTGTAGTTCAGTTCAGTTCAGTTTAGTTCAGTTCAGTGTAGTGTAGTTCAGTTTAGTTCAGTTCAGTTCAGTGTAGTTCAGTGTAGTTTAGTTCAGTGTAGTTTAGTTCAGTGTAGTTCAGTTCAGTTCAGTGTAGTTCAGTTTAGTTCAGTGTAGTTCAGTTCAGTTCAGTGTAGTTCAGTGTAGTGTAGTTCAGTTCAGTTCAGTGTAGTTCAGTGTAGTTCAGTTCAGTTCAGTGCAGTTCAGTTCAGTGTAGTTCAGTGTAGTTCAGTGTAGTTCAGTTCAGTGTAGTTCAGTTCAGTGTAGTTCAGTGAAGTTCAGTTCAGTGTAGTTCAGTGTAGTTCAGTGTAGTTTAGTTCAGTGTAGTTCAGTGTAGTTCAGTTTAGTGTAGTTCAGTGTAGTTCAGTGTAGTTCAGTTCAGTGTAGTTCAGTTCAGTTCAGTTCAATTCAGTTCAGTTCAGTGTAGTTCAGTTCAGTTCAGTTCAGTTCAGTTCAGTTCAGTGTAGTTCAGTTCAGTTCAGTTCAGTTCAGTGTAGTTCAGTTCAGTTCAGTGTAGTTCAGTTCACTTTAGTTCAGTTCAGTTTAGTTCAGTTCAGTTTAGTTCAGTGTAGTTTAGTTCAGTTTAGTTCAGTTCAGTGTAGTTTAGTTCAGTGTAGTTTAGTTCAGTGTAGTTCAGTTCAGTTTAGTTCAGTTCAGTTCAGTTCATTTCAGTTCAGTGTAGTTCAGTTCAGTGTAGTTGTTCAGTTCAGTTTAGTTTAGTTCAGTTTAGTTCAGTGTAGTTCATTTCAGTTCAGTGTAGTTCAGTTCAGTTCAGTTCAGTGTAGTTCAGTTCAGTGTAGTTCAGTTTAGTTCAGTGTAATTCAGTTCAGTTCAGTTTAGTTTAGTTCAGTTTAGTTCAGTGTAGTTCAGTTCAGTTCAGTGTAGTTCAGTTCAGTTTAGTTTAGTATGCATACACTCAAACACACGCACACGGGTTGTACAGGGGCCTATACTAACACACACACACACACACACACACACAAACACACGGACGCACAACACACACAAACGCACACACACAAACACAGGCACACATTCACACACACACACACTAACACACACTAACACACACATGCACATACATGCACACACACACACACACACACAATGTGCTGGAGCCTGCACTGAAGCACACGTGGCTGTGAAATGCTGACAGGTTATTTATTAATCTCCGACCTCCAGCAGTCTCTGTTCCAGCCTCTGAAAAAAGACCAAGGAAGAAAATACGCGGGAGGAAGAAATACCTGACAACGTTTCTATGGTTTCTTTTTGAAGACAGGCACTGACGAAAATTGTAAAGATGTTGGGCTAGTGCAGAACGAGTGTGGCCGAGAGGGCGGGTATTGGGCGTGTGGCCGTGAGGGCGGGTATTGGGCGTGTGGCCGTGAGGGCGGGTATTGGGCGTGTGGCCGTGAGGGCAAGTATTGGGCGTGTGGCCGAGTGGGCAAGTATTGGGCGTGTGACCAAGGGGGCGAGTGCAGAGAAGGTTCACCAGATTGATCCCTGGGATGGCAGGACTTTCATATGAAGAAAGACTGGATAGACTGGGCTTGTACTCGCTGGAATTTAGAAGACTGAGGGGGGATCTTATAGAAACTTACAAAATTCATAAGGGGTTGGACAGGCTAGATGCAGGAAGATTGTTCCCGATGTTGGGGAAGTCCTGAACAAGGGGCCACAGTTTAAGGATAAGGGGGAAGTCTTTTAGGACCCAGATGAGAACGTTTTTTTTCACACAGAGAGTGGTGAGTCTGTGCAATTCTCTGCCACAGAAGGTAGTTGAGGCCAGTTCATTGGCTATATTTAAGAGGGAGTTAGACGTGGCCCTTGTGGCTAAAGGGGTCAGGGGTTATGGAGAGAAGGCAGGTACGGGATACTGAGTTGGATGATCAGCCATGATCATATTGAATGGCGGTGCGTACAAGCTCGAAGGGCCGAATGGCCTACTCCTGCACCTATTTTCTATGTATCTATGTGTGGCCGAGTGGGCGAGTATTGGGCGTGTGGTGGAGAGGGTGAGTATTGGGCGTGTGGTGGAGAGGGTGAGTATTGGGCGTGTGGTGGAGAGGGTGAGTATTGGGCGTGTGGTGGAGAGGGTGAGTATTGGGCGTGTGGTGGAGAGGGTGAGTATTGGGCGTGTGGTGGAGAGGGTGAGTATTGGTTGTGTGGCCGTGTGAGTATTGGGCGTGTGGTGGAGAGGGTGAGTATTGTGGCACTAGGGCTGTCTATGGGGAGAGGCAGCATCTGTTCCATACCTGGGGGAACAGACTGTGTCTCCAGTCCGTGCCCCTGTCCGTAGTCCACTGCCTTTCAAATGAGTGCCTGTGCTGCTCGGAGGAAGGGTTATAACCCCTTCTTTGTTCGGTTCCAGTACTTGAGTAGACTTCAGTCACTTGGCCTCCACCCAGCTACAGGGGCCCATGGCTTTTGAAGTCCCCTCGGCCTTGCAGACTACCTCAGGAGTGAGAGTCCCTGCAGTCTGAGCCACAGCTATTTCCCCCCCTCTCTGCTTTCGCTGGCGTGTTCTGGCGGTTCCCGACCAGCGTACCCGAGAGAGCTCCACATAAATGCCCATCTGTGCGGCCTGGGCCGAGCCCGATGACTGGCATGCTTATCCCCAGCGTGCTATCTCTCTCCAGCTGCCGAGATGCTCAGAATGCCTCGGAAACCCCAGCCTGCTGAACAAACAAACAAACACATAAATAGCCGGCCCTGGCGACCAGGCAGGAGGGAGGCTGCCGACCACTGGCCAGAGGGCAGCTCGGATGGGCTAGAGGGCCAAAGGTCCAGAGGGTCATTGGGCCAAAGGTCCAGAGGACCAGAGGGTCAGAGGACCAGGGTCATTGGGCCAGAGGTCCAGAGGGTGAGGGTCAGAGAGCCAGAGGAAACACAGAAAATAGGTGCAGGAGCAGGCCATTCGGCCCTTCGAGCCTGTACGCACCACCATTCAATATGATCATGCCTGATCATCCAACTCAGTATCCCATACCTGCCTTCTCTCCATACCCCCTGATCCCTTTAGCCACAAGGGCCACATCTAACTCCCTCTTAAATATAGCCAATGAACTGGCCTCAACTACCTTCTGTGGCAGAGAATTCCACAGACTCACCACTCTCTGTGTGAAAAAAAACTTTCTCATCTGGGTCCTAAAAGACTTCCCCCTTATCCTTAAACTGTGTGACCCCTTGTTCTGGACTTCCCCAACATCGGGAACAATCTTCCCGCATCTAGCCTGTCCAACCAATTAAGAAAATTGTAAGTTTCTATAAGATCCCCCCTCAATCTTCTAAATTCCAGCGAGTACAAGCCGAGGACCAGAGGGTCAGAGGGCAGCTCGGATGGGCCAGAGGACCAGAGGGTGGCACTGACCAGCCAGACTGGGCATGGAGCTGCCTCCTCAGGGCAACCTGCTCTTGGCATCTCTGGGCCACGTGAAGCAAAGCCACACGGTGTCCACTCCTGGAACCGCACCTCTGACCTTCACCCTGTGAGAACCATACCTCTGTCCTTTGCCCTGTGGGAACATCACCTCTGACCTTCATGCTGAGGGATCATCACCTCTGACCCTCGCCCAGAGGGAACCTCACCTCTGACCCTCGCCCTGAGGGAACCTCACCTCTGACCCTCGCCCTGAGGGAACCTCACTTCTGACCCTCGCCCTGAGGGAACCTCACCTCTGACCTTCACCCCATGGGGTCATCGCCTCTCACCATGTTGGCCATCGCACTAGAGTCACAGAGTCACACAGCGTGGAAACTGGTCCTTTTGGCCCAACTTATCCGCGCCGACCAACATGCCCCATCTACACTAGTCCCACCTGCCCACACCGACCAACATGCCCCATCTACACTAGTCCCACCTGTCCACACCGACCAACATGCCCCATCTACACTAGTCCCACCTGCCCACACCGACCAACATGCCCCATCTACACTAGTCCCACCTGCCCACACCGACCAACATGCCCCATCTACACTAGTCCCACCTGCCCACACCGACCAACATGCCCCATCTACACTAGTCCCACCTGCCCACACCGACCAACATGCCCCATCTACACTAGTCCCACCTGCCCACACCAACCAACATGCCCCATCTACAATAATCCCACCTGCCCACACCGACCAACATGCCCCATCCACACTAGTCCCACCTGCCCACACCGACCAACATGCCCCATCTACACTAGTCTCGCCTGCCTGCGTTTGGCCCATATCCCTCGAACCCTGTCCAATCCACATACCTGCCAAGTGTCATTTAAATGTTGTTACAGTGCCTGCCTCAACTACCTCCTCTGGCAGCTCGTGCCATATGTAGAAACAACAAAAGTGCAGATGCTGGTTAATACATAAAAGGACACAAAATGCTGGAGTAATCCAGGCTATACTGCAGCTATACTGGTCTGTGCGGCCCTGTTTTATACAAGCTCTATAAGGCCACACGGGGTTGCATGGTGGCGCAGCGGTAGAGTTGCTGCCTCACAGCGCCACAGACCGGGGTTGGATCCTGACTATAGCTGCTGTCTGTACGGAGCTTGTACTTTCTCCCTGGGACCATGTGGGTTGTCTCCGGGTGCTCTGGTTTCTACCCACTCGCTAAAGATGTACAGGTTTGTCGATTACATAGAAAATAGCTGCAGGAGTAGGCCATTCGGCCCTTCGAGCCTGTACGCACCGCCATTCAATATGATCATGGCTGATCATCCAACTCAGTATCCCGTACCTGCCTTCTCTCCATACCCCCTGATCCCTTTAGCCACAAGGGCCACATCAAACTCCCTCTTAAATATAGCCAATGAACTGGCCTCAACTACCTTCTGTGGCAGAGAATTCCACAGATTCACCACTCTCTGTGTGAAAAAAAACGTTCTCATCTCGGTCCTAAAAGACTTCCCCCTTATCCTTAAACTGTGTGACCCCTTGTTCTGGACTTCCCCAACATCGGGAACAATCTTCCCGCATCTAGCCTGTCCAACCCCTTAAGAATTTTGTGAGTTTCTATAAGATCCCCCCTCAATCTTCTAAATTCCAGCGAGTACAAGCCGAGTCTATCCAGTCTTTCTTCATATGAAAGTCCTGCCATCCCAGGCAGAAGATTAATTGTCTTTGATAAAAATCGTAAATTGTCCCTCGTGTGTCTGCGGGGATCGCTGGTCGGCGTGGACTCGTGGTGACAAAAGGCCTGTTTCCACGCTGTATGTCACAAGTTAGAACTGAGATGAGGAAAAACGTTTTCAGTCAGAGAGTTGTGAATCTGTGGAATTCTCTGCCTCAGAAGGCAGTGGAGGCCAATTCTCTGAATGCATTCAAGAGAGAGCTGGATAGAGCTCTTAAGGATAGCGGAGTCAGGGGGTATGGGGAGAAGGCAGGAACGGGGTACTGATTGAGAATGATCAGCCATGATCACATTGAATGGTGGTTCTGGCTCGAAGGGCCGAATGGCCTACTCCTGCACCTATTGTCTATTGTCTGAGTCTAAAATACCCCTTAGTCTCTGGCACCTCAGTCCTATCCCATCCGCCCCTCTGTGTAACTCATGCCCACTAGTTGGGTAGGAAAAAACCCCACAGATGCTGGTTTAAATCGAAGGTAGACACAAAATGCTGGAGTAACTCAGCGGGTCAGGCTGCATCTCAGGAGAGAAGGAATGGGTGACGTTTCGGGTCGAGACCCTTCTTCAGTATCAGACTGGAATTGGGGAGAGTAGATTTGCAGAAGTGGCAAGTCAATATCAGACTAACGGGGGTTGTTAAGGCCAGTGATCAGAATGCAGGAGCATCATGTCATTGTGAGGAAGGAAGACATGGATTGCTACATCTGAGAACTTGGATGACAAGACATCTCTAACTGTAACCCAAAGTTTTGTACATTGGAAATGAATAAAAAGTGTGTGTGGTTGGGGATCACAGAAACAGCCATGAAGGGAGAGTGAGTGGGGACAGGAAGGGTGAGTGGATAATGGAGAGAATAACCTGAAGAAAGGTCTCGACCCGAAACGTCACCCATTCCTTCTCTCCAGAGGTGCTGCCTGACCCGCTGAGTTACTCCAGCACTCGGTGAAACGTCACCCATTCCTTCTCTCCTGAGGTGCTGCCTGACCCGCTGAGTTACTCCAGCACTCTGTGAAACGTCACCCAACCATGTTCTCCACAGATGCTGCCTGACCCGCTGCGTTACTCCAGCACTCTGTGAAACGTCACCCAACCATGTTCTCCACAGATGCTGCCTGACCCGCTGAGTTACTCCAGCACTCTGTGAAACGTCACCCAACCATGTTCTCCACAGATGCTGCCTGACCCGCTGCGTTACTCCAGCACTCTGTGAAACGTCACCCAACCATGTTCTCCACAGATGCTGCCTGACCCGTTGAGTTACTCCAGCACTCTGTGAAACGTCACCCAACCATGTTCTCCACAGATGCTGCCTGACCCGCTGAGTTACTCCAGCACTCTGTGAAACGTCACCCATTCCTTCTCTGCTGAGATGCTGCCTGACCCGCTGAGTTACTCCAGCATTTTGTGTCTACCTCCCATTAGTTGGGTGCCTGGGTTGAGCAGTATTGGTTCCACTCAATAGACGACCTTCTCTGTAGCATCAGATTTCTCCTGAAACTGAGGGCAGGAGAGGGAGGCAGCAAATTCAGAGGCTGCCTCAATGGTTTCATTGAGCAGGGAATGTTTGCTGCTAGTTTCCCTGCGATCCTGGGCCAAACCACATCCTCTTCACTCTAGGTGCTCGGAATCCCTTCGTCCAACGACAACAAGCCTCAATTCAAGCCCTCAACTCCCCCCAAATTTCCAGCTCTGTGCTTGTAAATGCTCAATGTGCTGCCTGTCCACCCCGTTTGCAGCCTCAGCTTTCTTTCTTTAATTGGTAGCCAAATCCTCGGCCTTCGGGACCCTCACAAGCCCACGGTAGCTCTCTGTGCCATTCGCAAGGTGGAGGCCGAGTCATAGAGTCGTAGGTGTTCACACATGGTGTGGAAACAGGCTCCTCGGCTCAACTCACCCACAACGGCCAACATGTCCCAGCTACACTAGTCCCACCTGCCTGCGCTTGGTCCATATCCCTCCAAACCTGTCCTATCCATGTACCTGTCTAACTGTTTCTTAAACGTTGGGATAGTCCCAGCCTCAACGACCTCCTCTGGCAGCTTGTTCCATACACCCACCACCCTTTGTGTGAAAATGTTACCCCTCGGATCCCTATTAAATCTTTTCCACCTATGTCCTCTGGTCTACGATTCCCCTACTCTGGGCAAGAGACTCTGTGCATCTACCTGATCTATTCCTCTCATGATTTTACACACCTCTATAAGATCTCCCCTCATCCTCCTGCGCTCCATGGAATAGAGACCCAGCCTGCTCAACCTCTCCCTGTAGCTCACACCCTCTAGTCCTGGCAACATCCTCGTAAATCTTTTCTGAACCCTTTCAAGCTTGACAATATCTTTCAATGGACAATAGGTGCAGGAGGAGGCTATTCGGCCCTTCGAGCCGGCACAGCCATTCAATGTGATCATGGCTGATCATTCTCAATCAGTACCCCGTTCCTGCCTTCTCCCCATACCCCCTGACTCCGCTATCCTTAAGAGCTCTATCTAGTTCTCTCTTGAATGCATTCAGAGAATTGGCCTCCACTGCCCTCTGTGGCAGAGAATTCCACAGATTCACAACTCTCTGACTGAAAAAGTTTTTCCTCATCTCCGTTCTAAATGCCCTACCCCTTATTCTTAAACTGTGTGGCCCCTGGTTCTGGACTCCCCCAACATTGGGAACATGTTTCCTGCCTCTAACGTGTCCAACCCCTTAATAATCTTATACGTTTCGATAAGATCCCCTCTCATCCTTTTAAATAACATGTTCCCAATGTTCCTATAACATGGTGCCCAGAACTGAACACAATATTCTAAATGCAGTCTCACCAACGTCTTGTACAACTGCAACATGACCTCCCCACTTCTGTACTCAATGGATATTTTTAAGGTGGAGATTGGGGAGGCACAGTGGCATAGTGGTAGAGTTGCTACCTTACAGCGCCAGAGACCAGGGTTCGATCCTGACGTCAGGTGCTGTCTGTACGGAGTTTGTACGTTCTCCCCGTGACCTGCGTGGGTTTTCTCCGGGTGCTCTGGTTTCCTCCCACACTCCCAAAACAGAGATTCTGGACTGGGGGATGTGCTGGGGGAGTTAGATACATAGATACATAGACAATAGGTACAGGAGTCGAGCCAGCACCCCATTCATTTTGATCATGGCTGATCATCCACAATCAGTAACCCATGCCTGCCTTTGCCCATATCCCTTGATTCCACTAGCCCTAAGAGCTCTATCTAACTCACTTCTGAATGCATCCAGTGAATTGGCCTCCACTGCCCTCTGAGGCAGAGAATTCCACAAATTCACAACTCTCTGGGTGAGAAAAGTTTTTCCTTATCTCAGTCCTAAATGGCCTACCCCTTATTCCTATCCATGGTTGAGTATAGGAGCAAAGAGGTCCTTCTACAGTTGTACCGGGCCCTGGTGAGACCGCACCTGGAGTACTGTGTGCAGTTTTGGTCTCCAAATTTGAGGAAGGATATTCTTGCTATTGAGGGCATGTAGCGTAGGTTCACTAGGTTAATTCCCGGAATGGCGGGACTGTCGTATGTTGAAAGGCTGGAGCAATTAGGCTTGTATACACTGGAATTTAGAAGGATGAGGGGGGATCTTATTGAAACATATAAGATAAGGTATGTAGGTTAATTGGCAGGGTAAATGTAAAAATTGTCCCTAGTGGGTGTAGGATAGTGTTAATGTACGGGGATCGCTGGGCGGCACGGACTTGGTGGGCCGAAAAGGCCTGTTTCCGCGCTGTATATATATGATATGAAGATATGATATGATAATTAGGGGATTGGACATGTTAGAGGCAGGAAACATGTTCCCAATGTTGGGGGAGTCCAGAACAAGGGGCCACAGTTTAAGAATAAGGGGTAGGCCATTTAGAACGGAGATGAGGAAGAACTTTTTCAGTCAGAGAGTGGTGAAGGTGTGGAATTCTCTGCCTCAGAAGGCAGTGGATGCCAGTTCGTTGGATGCTTTCAGGAGAGAGCTGGATAGAGCTCTTAAGGATAGCGGAGTGAGGGGGTATGGGGAGAAGGCAGGAACGGGGTACTGATTGAGAGTGATCAGCCATGATCGCATTGAATGGCGGTGCTGGCTCGAAGGGCTGAATGGCCTACTCCTGCACCTATTGTCTATTGTCTATTGTTTTGGACTCCCCCAACATCGGGAACATTGTTTCCTGCACCTAGCCTGTCCAATCCCCTAATAATTTTACATGTCTCTATAAGATCCCCTCTCATCCTTCTGAATTCCAGTAAATACAAGCCCAGTCGCTCCATTCGTTCATCATATGTCAGTCCCGCCATCCCTGGAATTAACCGACGCCGCACGCCCTCAATAGCAAGAATGTCGTTCCTCAAAGTTAGTTGTGAGCGGGTTTTTTGGCCATTGATAAGTGGTGGACGCTGAGCTTTGCAGAAACACCGCAGGCTAAACCATGTTTACCCCCATGTTTACAAAGTGCTCCTGTAAAAATATCTCTGGGTGCAAAGTGAAGGTTCAGAACCAATAATCAGAGCATTCCTGTGGCTCTGTGGCTAGTTTCCACGGAGGGCAGCTTCTAAACAGTTGAACATTTCACGGGGTGAAACAATTTCAGCAGAGCGTTGAAGATTCATAGAAATCTGCACTCGGCAAATGGGTGGAGAGGGCGGTGCGGGGAAAGGGAGTTGGCGATACCGCCTGACAACTCGACACACCCAGGATCAATGCCAACCTCTGACTCTGTCGGTGGGATAATTAATCCCTTCACTACTGGACTTTCCCCTCAACACTCTGCAATGCCAACTCCCAAAACCATGCTGCAGGCTCATCGCCTCTCGTGAATGACCCCTTAGTGCAGGGAAGTTGCAAAGACAACCACCTGTAGTTTATAGACAATAGACAATAGGTGCAGGAGGAGGCCATTCGGCCTTTCGAGCCAGCACCGCCATTCAATGTGATCATGGCTGATCATTCTCAATCAGTACCCCGTTCCTACCTTCTCCCCATACCCCCTGACTCCGCTATCCTTAAGAGCTCTATCCAGCTCTCTCTTGAATGCATTCAGAGAATTGGCCTCCACTGCCTTCTGAGGCAGAGAATTCCACAGATTCACATCTCTCTGACTGAAAAAGCTTTTCCTCATCTCCGTTCTAAATGGCCTACCCCTTATTCTTAAACTGTGGCCCCTTGTTCTGGACTCCCCCAACATTGGGAACATGTTTCCTGCCTCTAACGTGTCCAACCCCTTAATAATCTTATACGTTTCAATAAGATCCCCTCTCATCCTTCTAAATTCCAGTGTATACAAGCCTAGTCGCTCCAGTCTTTCAACATATGACAGTCCCGCCATTCCGGGAATTAACCTAGTAAACCTACGCTGCATGCCCTCAATAACAAGAATATCCTTCCTCAAATTTGGAGACCAAAACTTCGGCCCACTGAGACGTGTTGACACTAGTTCTACATTATCCCACCTCCACATCCACTCTCCACAAACTGGTGGCATGTTACAGAAGGCCGATTAACCTGCAAACTCACACGTCTTTGGGATGAGGAGGGAAACCGTTGCGAGCGCCCGGAGAAAACCCATGGAGTCACGGGGAGAAGGGGGCTGATACAGGGGAGGGGGGGGGGGTGATACAGGGGAGGGGCTGATACAGGGTCAGGGGGCTGATACAGGGGAGGGGGCTGATACAGGGGAGGGGGGCTGATACAGGGGACGGGGGGCTGATACAGGAGAGGGGTGCTGATAAAGGATCAGGGGGGGCTGATACAGGGGAGGGGCTGATACAGGATCAGGGAGGCTGATATAAGGGAGGGAGGCTGATACGGGGAGGGGGACTGATACAGGGGAGGGGGCTGATACAGGATCAGGGGGGGTTGATACTGGGGAGGGGGCTGATACAGGGGAGGGGTGGGTGATACAGGATCAGGGAGGGGTGATACTGGGGAGGGCGCTGATACAGGGGTAGGGGGCTGATAGAGGGGAGGGGGGCTGATACAGGGGAGGGGGGCTGATTCAGGGGAGGGGGGCTGATACAGGGTCGGGGGGCTGTTACAGAGTCAGGGGGGGCTGATACAGGGTCGGGGGGCTGATACGGGGAGGGGGGCTGATACAGGATCAGGGCGGGTTGATACTGGGGAGGGGGCTGATACAGGGGAGGGGGGCTGTTAAAGGGTCAGGGGGGGCTGATAGAGGGTCGGGGGGATGATACGGGGAGGGAGGGCTGATACAGGATTAGGGGGGCTGATACAGGGGAGGGGGGCTGATACAGGGGAGGGGGGCTGATAAAGCGGAGGGGGGGCTGATTCAGGGGAGGGGGGCTGATACAGGGTCAGGGGGGCTGTTACAGGGTCAGGGGGGGCTGATACAGGATCGGGGGCTGATACAGGGGAGGGGGCTGATACAGGGGAGGGGGGCTGATACAGGGGAGGGGTCTGATA
This sequence comes from Rhinoraja longicauda, assembly GCF_053455715.1. Classification (NCBI taxonomy): domain Eukaryota; kingdom Metazoa; phylum Chordata; class Chondrichthyes; order Rajiformes; family Arhynchobatidae; genus Rhinoraja; species Rhinoraja longicauda. The sequence goes on along the minus strand of NC_135971.1, from coordinate 2,227,821 downwards.
CAGGATCGGGTGGGCTGATACAGGATCAGGGAGCTGATACAGGGGAGGGGGGCTGATACAGGATTAAGGGGGCTGATACAGGGGAGGGGGGCTGATACAGGGGAGGGGGGCTGATACAGGGGAGGGGGGCTGATACAGGGGAGGGGGGGCTGATACAGGTGAGGGGGGCTGATACAGGGGAGGGGGGGCTGATACATGGGAGGGAGGCTGATACAGGGGAGTGGGCTGATACAGGATTAGGGGGCTGATACAGGGGAGGGGGGCTGATTCAGGGGAGGGGGCTGATACAGGTGAGGGGGGCTGATACAGGGGAGGGGGCTGATACGGGGAGGGGGGCTGATACAGGATCAGGGGGGCTGATACATGGGAGGGGGGGCTGATACAGGGGAGGGGGGCTGATACAGGATCAGGGGGGGCTGATACAGGATCAGGGGGGGCTGATACAGGTGAGGGGGGGCTGATACAGGGGAGGGGGCTGATACAGGGGGGGGCTGATACAGGTGAGGGGGCTGATACAGGGGAGGAGGGGCTGATACAGGTGAGGGGGGGGCTGATACAGGTGAGGAGGGGCTGATACAGGGTCAGGGGGCTGTTAGAGGGTCAGGGGGGGCTGATACAGGGTCGGGGGGCCGCTACAGGGTTGGGGGGCTGTCGAGGGGCTCCACCCCTCTCCACTGCCCCAGGCTGATGGAGGAGATGGATGAAAGGCAGCCACTGTGTGAGTGGGCCACATTTCAACTCTCAGCTCACGCTGGAATGTCAGCGGATGGTTTAAGTGGCTGAGATCAGAAAAAAATAAAATGAATTGAGAGCGAACTCTTGGCATGTCGCAGATTTCTGGTCAAAGTCCACCCCTCACCTTGACTTCATCCTTCGCTGCAGTGCGGTTTAAAGTCGGTCCAGAGGAGTAAATAACAACGTATGAACTAGAAGCTGAAAGGCCAACACTGCATTTCTAACCTGGTGCACAATTTAAATGGGGCATGGCTGATCTTATCTTGGCATCAGCTCCAACTCCCTGCCTGTTCCCAAACACGTCGGATTCCGTGATTGACCAAAAATTAACAGTTCATAAGTTTATATGGGATAGAAACATAGAAAATAGGTGCAGGAGTAGGCCATTCGAGCCTGTACGCACAGCCATTCAATATGATCATGGCTGATCATCCAACTCAGTATCCCGTACCTGCCTTCTCTCCATACCCCCTGATCCCTTTAGCCACGAGGGCCACATCTAATTCCCTCTTAAATATAGCCAATGAACTGGTCTCAACTACCTTCTGTGGCAGAGAATTCCACAGATTCACCACTCTCTGTGTGAAGAAATGTTTTCTCATCTCAGTCCTAAAAGACTTCCCCCTTATCCTTAAACTGTAACCCCTTGTTCTGGACTTCTCCAACATCGAGAACAATCTTCCCGCATCTAGCCTGTCCAACCCCTTAAGAATTTTGTAAGTTTCTATAAGATCCCCCCTCAGTCTTCTAAATTCCAGCGAGTACAAGCCGAGTCTATCCAGTCTTTCTTCATATGAAAGTCCTGCCATCCCAGGGATCAATCTGGTGAACCTTCTCTGTACTCCCTCTATGGCAAGAATGTCTTTCCTCAGATTAGGAGACCAAAACTGTACACAATACTCCAGGTGTGGTCTCACCAAGGCCCTGTACAACTGCAGCAGAACCTCCCTGCTCCTATACTCAAATCCTCTTGCTATGAATGCTAACATACCATTCGCTTTCTTCACTGCCTGCTGCACCTGCACGCTTGCTTTCAATGACTGGTGCACCATGACACCCAGGGATAGGAGCAGAATTAGGCCATTCGACCCATCAATTCTACTCCACCATTCAAACATGGCTGATCTATCTCTCCCTCTCAATCCCATTCTCCTGCCTTCTCCCCATAACCCCTGACACCCGCACTGATCAACAATCTATCTATCTCTGCCTTAAATATCTCCACTGACTTATGGCCTCCACAGCCGTCTGTGGCAAAGAATCCCCCAGATTCACCACCCTCTGGCTAAAGAAATTCCTCCTCATCTCCTTCCTAAAAGAACATCCATTAATTCTGAGGCTGTGCCCTCTGGTCCTAGACTCTCCCACTAGTGGAAACATCCTCTCCACATCCACTCTATCCAGGCCTCTCACTATTCAGTACGTTTCAATGAGGTCCCCCCTCATTCTTCTAAACTCCAGCGAGTGCAGGCCCAGTGCCAACAAACGCTCATCATGGGTTAACCCACTCATTCCTGGGATAGTTCCTGTAAACCTTCTCTGGACCCTCTCCAGAGCCAGCACATCCTTCCTCAGATATGGTGCTCAGAATTTCTCACAATAATCCAAATGCGGCCTAACCAGTGCCTGAGAGAGTCAAGTCAAGTCAGAGAAACATAGAAAATAGGTGCAGGAGTAGGCCATCCGGCCCTTCGAGCCTGCACCGCCATTCAATATGATCATGGCTGATCATCCAACTCAGTATCCCGTACCTGCCTTCTCTCCGTACCCCCTGATCCCTTTAGCCACAAGGGCCACATCTAACTCCCTCTTAAATATAGCCAATGAACTGGCCTCAACTACCTTCTGTGGCAGAGAATTCCACAGATTCACCACTCTCTGTGTGAAAAAAAACGTTCTCATCTCGGTCCTAAAAGACTTCCCCCTTATCCTTAAACTGCGACCCCTTGTTCTGGACTTCCCCAACATTGGGAACAATCTTCCTGCATCTAGTCTGTCCAACCCCTTAAGAATTTTGTAAGTTTCTATAAGATCCCCCCTCAATCTTCTAAATTCCAGTCAAGTCCATTTTATTTGTATAGCACATTTAAACACAACCCACGTTGACCAAAGTGCTGTACATCAGTCCAGGTACTAAGAACGAACATACAGTGGCACACAAACATAACAGCACATACATAAACAGTTCACAGCGCCCCCTCAGAGGGCCTCAAACGCTAGGGAGTAGAAACAGGTTTTGAGCCTGGACTTAAAGGAGTGGATGGAGGGGGCAGTTCTGATGGGGAGAGGGATGCTGTTCCACAGTCTAGGATCTGCAACCGCAAAAGCGCGGTCACCCCTGAGCTTAAGCCTAGACCGGGGGATAGTCAGTAGCCCCAAGTCGGCCGACCTGACGGACCTGGAGATAGTGGTGGGTTAGAAGAGTTTTTATATGGGAGGGGGGGGGGGGGCAAGCAGGTTTAGAGCCTCAGCATTACTCCCCTGTTTTTGTATCCAGGCACTCTTGAAATAAATGCCAGCATTTGTAAACGCTAGACTGTCTCAGTGCTGTTTTAACAAGGGAACATGCTGGAAACATGGGATGCCACTGCCTGTACCTGCGGCCATGACTAAACCAGGCAATGCTTGCACGATGAAGAACAGAACTGGCCCCGTGCCGTGCCCTGCCTGGCCTCTGGAACATTCCAGAACCAACCTGTGTCACAAAAAAGACCAAAACACAAAGACATAGAAAATAGGTGCAGGAGGAGGCCATTTGGCCCTTCAAGCCAGCACCGCCATTCATTGTGATCATGGCCGATCATCCACAATCAGTAACCCGTGCCTGCCTTCTCCCCATATCCCTTGATTCCACCAGCCCCTAGAGCCCTATCTAACTCTCTCTTAAATCCATCCAGTGATTTGGCCTCCACTACCCTCTGTGGCAGAGAATCCCACAGATTCACAACTCTCTGGGTGAAAAAGTTTCTTCTCACCTCAGTTTTAAATGGCCTCCCCTTTATTCTTAGACTGAGTGGCCTCTGGTTCTGGACTCCCCCAACATTGGGAATGTTTTTTTTCCCATTTGGGAAACAGCTGGAGTTTCAATAGACAATAGGTGCAGGAGGAGGCCATTCGGCCCCTCGAGCCAGCACCGCCATTCAATGTGATCATGGCTGATCATTCTCAATCAGTACCCCGTTCCTGCCTTCTCCCCATACCCCCTGACTCCGCTATCCTTAAGAGCTCTATCCAGCTCTCTCTTGAATGCATTCAGAGAATTGGCCTCCACTGCCTTCTGAGGCAGAGAATTCCACAGATTCACAACTCTCTGACTGAAAAGGTTTTCCTCATCTCGGTTCTAAATGGCCTACCCCTTATTCTTAAACTGTGGCCCCTTGTTCTGGACTCCCCCAACATTGGGAACATGTTTCCTGCCACTTACGTGTCCAACCCCTTAATATCCTTTATACAATTCCTTCCACTGCAGCAGGACTCTCCAAAGTGGTGAAGTTGGAGAAAAGGTGGGGAAGTATGTTCAGCATAAGTTCACCAGGTTAATCCCCGGGATGGCGGGACTGACATACGATGAAAGAATGGGTCGACTAGGCTTGTATTCACTGGAATTTAGAAGAACGAGAGGGGATCTTATAGAAACATTTAAAATTCTTAAGGGATTGGACAGGCTAAATGTAGGAAAAATGTTCCCCATGTTGGGGGAGTCCAGAACCAGGGGTCACACTGTTTAAGAATAAGGGGTAGGCCATTTAGGACTGAGATGAGGAAAAACCTTTTCAGCCAGAGTGTAGTGAATCTGTGCAATTCTCTGCCACAGAAGGCAGTGGAGGACAATTCGCTGGATGTTTTCAAGAGAGAGTTAAATAGAGCTCTTTAGGCTAACGGAATCAAGGGATGTGGGGAGAAAGCAGGAACAGGGTACTGATTGTGGATGATCAGCCATGATCATATTGAATGGTGGTGCTGGCTCGAAGGGCCAAAGGGCCTACTCCTGCACCTATTTCCTATGTTTTCACTGGGCGTGGTCACTGGGCAAAGGGTTGTGGGTGCATGGAACGAGCTGCCAGAGGAGGGGGTGGAGGCTTGGACTGTTGCAACGTTTTTGAGAAACAATTAGACAGGTACACGGATAGGGTAGGTTCAGATGGGTACGGGCTAAATGCAGGCAGGAGGGATGAGTGTAAATAGGACATGTTGGTTGACGTGAGCATGTTGGGTCAAAGGGCCTGTTTCCACACTCTGTGAATGTGTCTCTGTGACCCTGTGTCTCTCTAACTGTGTGTCCCTGTGACTCTCTAACTGTGTGTCTCTGTATCCCTGTGTCTCTCTAACTGTGTGTCTCTTGTGTCTATATGACTCTGTGACTGTGTCCCTGTGTCTGTATGACTCTGTGTCTCTGTGACTCTGTGTCTCCGTGACTCCATGTCTCTGTGACTTTGTGTCTCCGTGTTTCTGTGTCTCTGTCTCTGTGACCCTGTGTCTCAAAGACTCTGTGTCTCTATGACTCTGTGACTGTGTCCCTGTGTCTCTGTGGCACCACGGTAGGATCTCCATCCCAAGCCGGTCTTGTGCTTGTGACTGAAGGTAATGGAAGGATAGTCATGTACTGTCTGCTCTGCCTCCATGTGTTCTCGGGGATGTTTCATGGTCCACGCTGCACAAGGCAGACAGAGCACCAATGTTCAACGCCTTGAACGAAGTCACACATCACTGCTGTACACCCTCAGCTGCACAATGAAGTGCTTGTGTAGGTGCTGGGTGGGTATTGTGAAAACTGCTGAACCTACTGGTCTGGTATTGCAAGCCCTGGGCTATTGATGGAGAGATGGAACCTCAAATCCCATCACGGAAATGGAGAACCTAATGAATCTAGAATAAAAATCTGTCATAAACTAATAAATGCTAACCGCAGAAGTAGCAGGTTATTGGTCAGACCAATCTGTTCGGCCAGTGTACGTCGAAGACGGGCAATAAATATTGTGTTTGACATCAACGCCCACATCTCATAAACAAGTAAACAAAAATATTAGTCCCTGGGCCAGACTCAAACCCACAACCTTCTGACTCAGAGTTGAGACCTCTACCCAGAAAACAGCCGCCATTCTGAGGTCAAACAAGCATTGCCTTGGACATTGGGCAGTCAGGTGATGAGGCAGTTCCTGAGGTTTCAATGGTGGTGGGCATTGGACAATAGGTGCAGGAGGCCATTCGGCCCTTCGAGCCTGTACGCACCACCATTCAATGTGATCATGGCTGATCATTCTCAATCAGTACCCCGTTCCTGCCTTCTCCCCATACCCCCTGACTCCGCTATCCTTAAGAGCTCTATCTAGCTCTCTCTTGAATGCATTCAGAGAACTGGCTTCCACTGCCTTCTGAGGCAGAGAATTCCACAGATTCACAACTCTCTGACTGAAAAAGTTTTTCCCTCATCTCTGTTCTAAATGGCCTACCCCTTATTCTTAAACTGTGGCCCCTGGTTCTGGACTCCCCCAATATTGGGAACATGTTTCCTGCCTCTAACGTGTCCAACCTCTTAATAATATTATACGTTTCGATAAGATCTCCTCTCATCCTTCTAAATTCCAGTGCATGACTGAATCAATGACTGAAGAAACGTTCCTGCTCTCCACAGATGTTGCCTGACCCACTCCAGTCTTTCAACATACGATAGTCCCGCCATTCCGGGAATTAACCTAGTAAACCTACGCTGCACGCCCTCAATAGCAAGAATATCCTTCCTCAAATTTGGAGACCAAAACTGCACACAGTACTCCAGGTGCGGTCTCACTAGGGCCCTGTACAACTGCAGAAGGACCTCTTTGCTCCTATACTCAACTCCCCTTGTTATGAAGGCCAACATTCCATTGGCTTTCTTCACTGCCTGCTGTACCTGCATGCTTCCTTTCAGTGACTGATGCACTAGGACACCCAGATCTCGTTGTACGTCCCCTGTTCCTAACTTGAGTAGGACCTTGAGTACTGTAATAGGTTTAGGTTTACTGTTGTTATGTGTAGCGAGAAGATTGTGCAGTGAAAAGCTTTGGTTTTGCTTGCTCTCCAAACAGATCAGGTCTACTATACAATCAGCCCAAACTCATGTACATTAGGAGGTGGAAAGAGGAAGATACACACAGTGCAGGATAGACAGTAGTTCTCAGCATTGTAGAGCATCAGTTCTATAGACAAGGCCCAATGTCCACAATGGGGTAGAGGTGAATCGGACAGTACCCTAGCATATAGATATCATACAGAGTCATAGAGTGATACAGCGTAGAAACAGGCCCTTCAGCCCAACTTGCCCTCGTCCGCCAACCATTCCCCTGGTGCTACAGAGCATGGCCAAGGTTTGAGCTCAACACACTGCAACGATTTCAGCTTCTGCTTCATGGCAAGCATAGTACAAGATTAGTGCAGCGCGGTGGTAGAGATGTTGCCTTGCAGTGCCAGAGACCCGGGTTCCATCCCGACTACGGGCGCCGTCTGTACGGAGTTTGTACGTTGTCCCCGTGACCTGCGTGGGTTTTCTCCGAGATCTTCGGTTTCCTCCCGCACTCCAAAGACGTGCAGGTTCATGTGTAAATTGTCCTCTAGTGCTTGTAGGGTCGTGTTAGTGTGCGGGGATCGCTGGTCGGCGCGGACCCGGTGGGCCAAAGGGCATGTTTCCGCGCTGTATCTCTAAACTAAACTAAACTAAACTATGCTAAACAGTCGGCCCTTGCCATGTTGGTTTTGGGAGTCGGCTGTTCCTTTCCTCCTCTTCTTTCCCGCGATGATCAGGGTTTTGTGCAATGCTGAGCACTGATGCATAGACGCCAGTCTCTACAATAATATCAACGTTAACACAGACAACAATGTTTAGTCCAGGGTAAAACAGCTCCCCTTTTGTGTCACTGCAGAGATCTGAAATTCTTCAAACATAACAGGAAATGCCAGTGGTGGAAATCTGTTGAAAATACGAATTGAAAGTTTTTTTGTGAGTGGGCCTCAGTATTGAAAAGTAGAAACGTAGAAAATAGGTGCAGGGGTAGGCCATTCGGCCCTTCGAGCCTGTACGCACCGCCATTCAATGTGACCATGGCTGATCATCCACAATCAGTACCCCGTTCCTGCTTTCTCCCCATATCCCTTGATTCCGTTAGCCCTAAGAGCTAAATCTAACTCTCTCTTGAAAATATCCAGTGAATTGGCCTCCACTGCCTTCTGTGGCAGAGAATTCCACAGATTTACAACTCTCTGGGTGAAAACGTTTTTCCTCATTTTCGTTTAGTTTAGATTAGTTTAGTTTAGTTTAACGATACAGTGCGGAAACAGACCTTTTGACCCACCAGGTCAATACACAATGGGTGCAGGAGGAGGCCATTCGGCCCTACGCGCCAGCACTGCCATTCAATGTGATCATGGCTGGTCATTCTCAATCAGTACCCCGTTCCTGCCTTCTCCCCATACCCCCTGACTCTGCTATCCTTAAGAGCTCTATCTAGCTCTCTCTTGAATGCATTCAGAGAATTGGCCTCCACTGCCTTCTGAGGCAGAGAATTCCACAGATTCACAACTCTCTGACTGAAAAAGTTTTTCCTCATCTCAGTTCTAAATGTCCGACCCCTTATTCTTAAACTGTGTGGCCCCTGGTTCTGGACTCCCCCAACATTGGGAACATGTTTCCTGCCTCTAACGTGTCCAACCCCTTAACAATCTTATACGTGCAGCGTAGGTTTACTAGGTTAATTCCCGGAATGGCGGGACGGTCATATGTTGAAAGACTGGAGCGACTAGGCTTCTATACACTGGAATTTAGAAGGATGAGTGGATCTTATTGAAACGTACAAGATTATTAAGGGGTTGGACACGTTAGGTAGAGGCCGTGAGGAGGAGATCAGGGCATTTCGCGAGAGAAAGACAGGTGGAGGTTAAACAGCGTGGGACAGTGATAGGGGAGATGGGAGATAGCGAAGGAGAGAAAGAGAGGGAGAGAAGGAGGGAGAGAGAGAGGGATGGAGGGGGGAGAGAGGGAGCAAGAGTGGGGGAAGGGGAGAGATGAGAGAGAGGGGAAAGGGGAGAGGGAGGGCAGGAGGGAGAGAGGGGGGAAGGGGGAGAGAGGGTGGAGGGAGGGAAAGTGGGGAGAGAGCGAGGGAGGGAGAGTTTGAGGGAGGGAGAGACAGACAGAAGGAAAGAAAGACATGGGAAGAGAGGGAGAGTGTGGGGGAAAGAGAGAGTGAGGGAAAGGGAGAGGGGGTGAGAGAGAGAGGGATAGGGAGAGGGGGTGAGAGAGAGAGGGGGAGGGAGAGGGGGGAAGGGAGGGGGTGAGAGAGAGAGGGAAAGGGAGAGGGGGAAAGGGAGAGGGGGTGAGAGAGAGGGGAGAAGGGAGAGGGGGTGAGAGAGAGAGGGGGAAGGGGTGAGGTGAGAGAGAGAGAGAGAGAGGGGGAAGGGAGTGGGAGAGAGAGAGAGAGAGGGGGAAGGGAGAGGGGGTGAGGAAGAGAGGGAAAGGGAGAGGGTGTGAGAGAGAGAGAGAGGGGGGAAGGGAGAAGGGGTGAGAGAGAGAGAGAGAGAGAGGGAAAGGGAGAGGGTGTGAGAGAGAGAGAGAGGGGGAAGGGGTGAGAGAGAGAGGGGGGAAGGGAGTGGGAGAGAGAGAGAGGGGGAAGGGAGAGGGGGTGAGGAAGAGAGGGAAAGGGAGAGGGTGTGAGAGGGAAAGGGAGAGGGTGTGAGAGAGAGAGTGAGAGGGGGAAGGGAGAAGGGGTGAGAGAGAGAGGGAAAGGGGGAAAGGGAGAGGGTGTGAGAGAGAGAGAGGGGGGAAGGGAGAGAGGGTGAGGAGGAGAGGGAGAGAGAGAGACGGGGAAAGTGACAGGGGGTGAGAGAGGGGGAGAGGGAAAGGGAGAGGGTGTGAGAGAGAGAGGGGGGGAGAAGGGAGAGGGGGAGAGAGAGAGAGAGATGGGGAAAGTGACAGGGGGTGAGAGGGAAAGGGAGAGGGTGTGAGAGAGGGGGTGAGAGAGAGAGAGAGAGAGAGAGTCCTGACTGAGATGTGTGTGAGACACAGGGGCAGGTTAATGCCAAGCGTGGCCATGCTTATTTTCTTTAGCAGATGTTTACAGTCCGGGCGATATTCGAGTAAACTACAGCCTGTGGCTCTCTTCCCTCGGCCAAACTTCTGCAGATGCTGAGCTGGGGAACAAGAGAGTTTTTATCTGAAACAAACGGGTTTGGAGTCAGTGCGCGAGGGTGATGTTGCTCCACTCCTCTCACCCCCCCCCCCCCCCCGGCCGAGACTCCTGCTCGCCCCGTCTTACAGCGACGGGTGACGTGATACCTGGACAGGTGGGTGGGTGACTGCAGGTTAGCCAGGTAAAGCAAAGGGCAGCGAGCCCTGGGAATGGACACATTGCAGGGAGGTGTTGCAATGGAAGTGCGGACAAGGTTTCACTTGGTGGACCGGTTGTGTGTGATACCTCTTGGCCACAGCACAATCTGGGGACCCCCTGTGCTTTTCCAAAGAAGCTTCAGTCATAGAGTCGTAGAGGCAAATGCAAACAGGCCCTTCGGCCCATTAATGAAGGGATTAAAAGTACCATTAGCAAATTTACAGATGATACAAAGCTGGGTGGCAGTGTGAACTGTGAGGAAGATGCTATGAGGTTGCAGGGTGACTTGGACAGGTGGTGTGAGTGGGCGGATGCATGGCAGATGCAGTTTAATGTGGATATGTGTGAGGTTATCCACTTTGGTGGTAAGAATAGGAAGGCAGAGTATTATCTGAATGGTGTCAAGTTAGGAAAAGGGGACGTACAACGAGATCTGGGTGTCCTAGTGCATCAGTCACTGAAAGGAAGCATGCAGGTACAGCAGGCAGTGAAGAAAGCCAATGGAATGTTGGCCTTCATAACAAGAGGAGTTGAGTATAGGAGCAAAGAGGTCCTTCTGCAGTTGTACAGGGCCCTAGTGAGACCGCACCTGGAGTACTGTGTGCAGTTTTTGTAGATGGTTTATATGCAACCAATAACATAGTTACCTCAGTACCATTAACCCCGCCTAGTTAACATCAATCATAACGCCTTCCCTTCCTGGGTACAGTTCAGTAGAGGAACGTAGCCAGTGCTTGAAGATGTATGTAATACGCTGTGCTATCATTAAAAGATGTTGTACGCTTTAAGAGTTTGTGAAGTATTAATTTACATGGTGTCGGAAGTGGAAGACACTTGCGTCTCCTGTCTGTCGGGTTTTATTTCTTTTTTTTGATTTGTGCCTTTTTGTGCTTAATCTCTCTGACCATGGCGTCCTCTTGCAGAAAGCCCGCGCAGCTTGTCTTTGATGCTGACATTTCTGAGCGCTGGGACACGTTTGAGTTTGATTTCACCCACTTTGTCAACGTCGCACATCGCGCTGATCCTGACTCCCTTAAAGCCTCCCTCCTACTCAACCTTGTCGGACCTGATGCCATGAAGAGAGCCAGAACTTTCACCTATGCTCCAGCGGTCCTGGGCGACGACGACGTGGAGATTACCCCTGCAGAATCTGCCAGTGACCCCGCTTGCCTGCTACGTAAGTTCAGGGAGATTTGTGACCTGCCCTCGAACCGCATTCTGCAGAGGGCACGGTTCTTTACAAGAAAACAGTTGCCGGATGAACCTGTTGAATGTTTTATTGCTGATTTGCGTTATCTCGCCCAGCGGTGCCGTTTTGGTGACATGACGGAGCAGCTCACTAGAGACATTTTAGTAACTGGCATGCGTGACCAGCAGCTACGATGTGAGCTTCTAAGGGATCCGGATCTAACGTTGGAAAAAGCTATGCATGCCTGCAGATTGTCTGAGGTCGTTGTATTGCCAGATGACCACCGAGACTCGGCCAATAAGTCTATCAACCTGGCTGGGTGTAGGAGACCCCAGCCTCGGATGGTAAACAATGCTTTTCTGCCGCGTGCCAACCCAGGTCCTGGTGAAGTGCCCCAAACAAGGTGCCCAAACTGTAACTACATGCACCATAGACTGTCTACCTGCCCTGCTTATGGCAAATTTTGTAACTTTTGTAAAAAGTTAAACCACTTCTCTGCGGCCTGTCGCTCGATCCGTTCCCGTGGGAGACAGGCACAGATTTCCAGACCCAGTCTAAACATGCTGAGGCAATCTGATGGCTGTTACGATTTACAGCCCAGCCTGGTCGACTCCTACGAGGCAGATCCAATTAATCCTCCTGAGAATTCGAATGTGTTTACCCTCCTACACACAACCGCCCAACGCTCTGATCCCTCTGTAGCTCTGACTGTCAATGGTGTGTCCTTCCTTGCAAAGCTGGATACAGGTGCGAAGGTCAACGTATTGTCAATAAATCTTTTCAATAAGATAAGGAATAATGAGCCCCTGGTTGTTGACAACGCTACGTTGCATGCCTATGGTGGAGAAATTCTAAGGCCTGTGGGGAGGGCTGCTTTAACTTGTGTGCTGCAAAAGGCAACGAGAAACCTCGTTTTCTATGTTTTGAACTCTGACTGTGTAACCCTGCTGGGCAACCGTGCGTGCCAAGATCTTGGCCTGGTGTCCTTCGACCGCACGGTCCACAAAGTGCAACTGTCGTTCAACCCTGTTGTGGAATACCAGGACCTGTTCAACGATGACCTGGGAAAGTTACCACTCACATATCGTATTTCCGTTGACCCAAACGTACAACCTGTAGCCCGCGCAGCTCACAGGGTGTCTCACGCCATGAAAGACAGGGTCGAGGCGATGCTGAATAACATGGTCGAAAAGGGGGTGCTAGAAGCGGTTAGCGATCCCACCGCTTGGGTCTCCACTATGGTTGCCACGATAAAGAAAGACAAGAATGAAATACGTGTGTGTATCAATCCGAAGGACTTGAACCTTGCAATCAGGCGACCACACCACCCCATGCGGTCTGTTGAGGACGTGGCGGCTCAGGTCGGGCAGGCCACCATCTTTTCGGTCCTAGACGCTAAGAACTCGTTTTGGCAGATCCCGTTGGACAAAGAGTCTTCTGACCTAACGACCTTCGCCACACCGTTTGGCAGATTCAAGTTCCTGCGAATGCCATTCGGCATTAATTCCGCTAGCGAGGTGTTCCAGCGAACTATGGAGCAGATATTCTCGGGCCTGCCATGTGCCATCATCGTGGATGATATCCTGGTTTATGGGAAAGACATTGCGGAGCACGACCTGAACCTCCGCAGCATCCTGGATCGGGCGCGGAAGGTCAATCTGAAGCTGAATCCCAAGAAATGCCGGTTCCGCGTCCCAGAAGTCACGTATGTGGGACACGTCTTCACCTCTAACGGACTAAAACCCGACCCCTTGAAGGCAGCTGCCATCTCCGAGATGGCAGCCCCCACCGACGTGCCAGGTCTACAACGATTCTTAGGCATGGTGAACTACCTGGGGAAGTTTATACAAAACCTCAGTGAGCTGAGTGCTCCCCTGCGGCAATTGACAAAAAAGGATATTGCCTGGGCCTGGCTCCAACATCACCAGCAGGCCTTTGACTGCCTCAAGTCGAAATTGATTGACACCCCGACGTTGCGGTACTTCGATGTAAGTCGCCCCATCACCGTCACCTGTGACGCTTCCAAGTTCGGTCTGGGTGCGGCTTGCCTTCAGTCTGTCGATGGATCGTTACATCCTGTCTCCTATGCCTCCCGCACCATGACGGACACCGAGCAGCGGTACGCTCAGATCGAGAAAGAGCTGCTCGCGGTGGTGTTCGCCTGCTCCAAGTTCAGAGATTTCCTGTTCGGCAGCAGATTTACGGTCGAAACCGACCACCAGCCACTGGTGACCATCCTAAACAAGCCAATTCACGCTGCCCCCGCCAGGCTGCAGCGTATGATGCTACAGCTCCAGCGTTTCGAATTCGACATTATCTACAAGAAGGGCACCGAGATGCACATTGCGGACACCCTATCGCGCGCCCCGCGGACCTCCTGTGATCGCCACCCCTACGAAACAGAGGACTTGCTTGTACTGGGCGTTAATTTCATTCCCACCAAGCAGCTACAGGTGTTGGCCGAGCACACCGCTGCCGATCCAGTTTTGCAGCGGCTTGCCACTGTGATTAAAGCAGGGTGGCCAACAAAGCGCTCCGCTGCGCCATCTGAAACACAGCCTTTCTTCCTGGTCCGCGACGAATTGGTGCTCCAGAATGGCGTCATCGTCAAGGGACATAAAGTTGTGGTCCCGTCCTCCCTGTTTGACTCTTACTATTGCGCAGCCCATAGCGGACACCCTGGGGTCGATGCAACACTCGCCCACGCTCAGTGCCAATTCTACTGGCCCGGAATGGCCAAATATATCCGAGACCGAGTTTCTGCCTGCTCCACGTGCAACAGTCTTGCTCCACACCAGCAGCGACAGCCCCTGCTGCAACAGCCTGCCCCTGCCTTGGCCTGGTCCTCGTTGGCTGCTGACATCTTCGAGTGGCGTGGTAACCACTACCTTGTCCTGGTCGACTCATACTCAAACTGGTTCGAGGTGGATTTACTGACATCCCTCACGTCGGAGATGGTGATCCGAAAGCTGCGGAAACACTTCTCCACTTTTGGGTCCCCTGTCAGGCTGCAGACTGACAACGGCAGGCAGTTTACCAGCCGAGAATTCAAAAGTTTTGCGGACAAGTGGAATTTTGTGCATTTCACCAGCAGCCCTGAGTACCCACAGAGCAACGGACTTGCAGAACGGGCCGTCCGCAGCGCCAAGCATCTGATGGAACAGGCGAGACTTTCCAACACTGATTTGTACTTGGATCTCCTAAACCTCAGGAATGTTTCCAGGGATCCGGCCATGGGGTCACCTGCTCAGCGTCTGATGTCAAGGAATACCAGATCTACTATCCCGATTGCCCAGCGCCAGCTGCAACCTCGGGTGCTGGAGCCTGCCTCCGTGCAGAGGCGTATTCAAGAGAAGCATGACAGCCAGCGGCGTTCCCACGATCGGTCGTGCAGACCACTCGATCCTCTTTTGCCTGGACAGGTTGTTCGGTTGCAGACCGCCGGCGGTCACTCCCGTCTGGCCACCGTGGTTGGGGTGGCCGACTCACCTCGTTCGTACCTGGTGGACCATGAGGGCACCATCTACCGAAGAAGCCGACAACACCTGCTTGCGGTTAATGAGCCAAAGCCGCAGCCCCCGGGACCCTATGCCCCGCCGCTCTCATACCAGCAGCCGGCTGCCGTCCCGGCCAGCGTTCCTTGTATGCCTCGGTCCCCATATCGCGCGCCCGGTTCCCCTCTGCGCGGGTCCCCTGTTGCCGGTTCCTACTCTCCCGGTTCTACCACCGCACCTCCCTTCCCTGGTTCCCCTGCTGCCTCGTGTCCTCCGGTTTCTTCTGCTCTTTCGGGGGGAGGGGGAGACATTCGTACGCGCTCGGGCCGGATTAGTAAGCCACCTGTGCGCTATGGCGATTTTGCTTAATTCTGTTATTAATTCTGTTGTTGTGACAACAATCTGTTTAATTTTCTAGGGGGAAGGATGTAGATGGTTTATATGCAACCAATAACATAGTTACCTCAGTACCATTAACCCCGCCTAGTTAACATCAATCATAACGCCTTCCCTTCCTGGGTACAGTTCAGTAGAGGAACGTAGCCAGTGCTTGAAGATGTATGTAATACGCTGTGCTATCATTAAAAGATGTTGTACGCTTTAAGAGTTTGTGAAGTATTAATTTACAGTTTTGGACTCCAAATTTGAGGAAGGATATTCTTGCTATTGATGGCGTGCAGCGTAGGTTTACTAGGTTAATTCCCGGAATGGCGGGACTATCAAATGTTGAAAGACTGGAGCGACTAGGCTTGTATACACTGGAATTTAGAAGGATGAGAGATCTTATCGAAACGTATAAGATTATTAAGGGGTTGGACACGTTAGAGGCAGGAAACATGTTCCCAATGTTGGGGGAGTCCAGAACAAGGGACCACAGTTTAAGAATAAGGGGTAGGCCATTTAGAACTGAGATGAGGAAAAACCTTTTCAGTCAGAGAGTTGTGAATCTGTGGAATTCTCTGCCTCAGAAGGCAGTGGAGGCCAATTCTCTGAATGCATTCAAGAGAGAGCTGGATAGAGCGCTTAAGGATTGCAGAGTCAGGGGTATGGGGAGAAGGCAGGAACGGGGTACTGATTGAGAATGATCAGCCATGATCACATTGAATGGCGGTGCGTACAGGCTCGAAGGGCCGAATGGCCTCCTCCTGCACCTATTGGCTATTGTAACTTGCCCGTGCCGACCGACGTGCCCCCTCTACACGCGTCCCACCTGCCCATGTTCAGCCCACATCCCTCTGAGCTTCACCTGTACGTACCTGTTCACAAGTCCACAAGTTATCGGAGTAGGATTAGGCCGCTCGGCCCATCGAGCCCAGTCCGCCATTCAATCATGGCCGATCTATCTCTGCCTCCTCACCCCATTCTCCTGCCTTCTCCCCATAACCCTTGACACCGTTCTAATCGAGAATTTGTCGATCTCTGCCTTAATAATATCCACTGACTTGGCCTCACAGCCCTCTGTGGCAACGAGTTCCACAGATTAACTAACCCCCTGATGAAAATAGTTCCTCCTTGTCTATTTCTCATGGACGTTTCACAGGGTGTGAGGGGGGGGGGGGGGGGGGCGAGGGAGGGAGGGGGAGGGCAATTGGAGAGGCTGGACCTCAGGGCATTGCCCAAGTACTTAGAGAGGGGGTGGGAGCAGGAGGGGGAGGGAAAGTGGAGTGAGGGAGAGTGAGGGAGGGGGAGGGTGGGGTAGAGTAGAGGGAAGGGTGGGGGGAGGGATCGGGAGGATGAAGGAAGGGGAGGGAGGGTGAGGGAGAGGGAGGGGTGGAGGGTGGTGGGAGGGGGAGGGTGGGGTAGGGTGGAGGGGGGAGGGAAGGGTGGGGGGGAGGGATCGGGAGGGTGAGGTAGGGTGAGGGAGAGGGAGGGGTGGAGGGTGGTGGGAGGGGGAGGTGTGGTGGGGCTGTAGCTCAAGGTATTGTCCAAGCCCGTAGAGAGGTTGGATGGCGGGAGGGGATAGGGAGGGGGAGGGGAGGGAGGGTGAAGGAGAGGGAGGGTGGGGGGACAGTGGAGGGATTGGGAGGGAGGGGGGGGGGTGGGGGGAGAGGCTGTAGCTCAAGGTATTGTCCAAGCCCGTAGAGAGGTTGGACGGCGGGAGGGGGAGGGTGGGTGTTTGGACTGTGGAGGGATTGGGTGGGTGAGGGAGAGGGAGGGAGGGTGGGTGGAGGGAGTGGGTGGGTGAGGGAGGGGAGATTGGGAAGGGTGAGGGAGGGGGGGAGTGGAGGGGCTGGAGCTCAAGGTATTATCCATGCTCACTACTCCACGTTCACTCACACAGATCTCCTGGGCCCAGCGTGTGAAGTAGGAGTGCGCCCCCTGATCATGGGGTCTCCCAGGCCCGGCCCACCCCCTCTACCCACACAGCCAACCCTTGTCAGGCCCTGAGAGGTCTATTATGGGCAGTGCTGGACGTGGACCAAACACAGCACTTCCACAGCCGACAAGGGAGATGGGGAAGAAAGAGGGACAGAGTGCAGGGAAAGGAAAATACGATATATTATTACCTTGCATTTCCACAACAACTTAGGTCTTTCTTAGCGGAGCGGAGAGCCAGAAAGGACCAGTGTCAGAGCAGCTAACACCCGCACGCAAATAACCAGGCCTCTATCCCAGCATAGAAGGCCATATCCTGCATTCTTGGCCTCTGTGATGTTTACTTTCATGTTGCCTTTCAAATAAAATAATGTAAACACGGTATGTTAATGAAGAGGGGATCAGGCCAGGCTCTGGTTTCATCTAACAAGGATTGCCTTATGGCCGTCCCCTGCACCGCGCTCGATATCAAAGGGCCTCCACTGTAGGCCCTGCGCGTACAGGCCCAGCATCAGGACTGGGCCCTGCTCCTGCACGCCACACCCTGGCAGAGGGTCACGCTGCAGGAACGACACCAGCCTCTGCCTTTCCAGCTGGACCCACTGACAATGCCACACTTCACCCTCACCCCCAGCTAGGTTTGCCAACTTTCTGACTCCCAAATAAGGGACAAAAGGTGACGTCACCACCCCCGCAATCCCCCCCCCCCGGGGCTACAGTGTCCTGGCCTACAGCGGCCCCCGGGCCTACAGTGTCTGGGCCTACAGTGGACCCTGGGCCTACTGTGTCCAAGTCTACAGCAGCCCCTGGGCCTATAGTGTTGGGGCCTACAGTGTTGGGGCCTACAGTGTTGGGGCCTACAGCAGCCCCTGGGCCTACTGTGTCCAGGCCTATAGCAGCCCCTGGGCCTCTAGTGTCTGGGCCTACTGCGGCCCCCGGGCCTACTGTGTCCAGGCCTACAGCAGCCCCTAGGCCTATAGTGTCCGGGCCTACAGTGTCAGGGCCTACAGCGGCACCCAGGCCTATAGTGTCTGGGCCTACAGTGGTCCCCGGGCCCACAGTGTGCAGGCCTACAGCGGCCCCCGGGCCTACTGTGTCCAGGCCTACAGCAGCCTACTGTGTCCAAGCCTACAGCAGCCCCTGGGCCTACAGTGTTGGGGCCTACAGCGGCCCCCGGGGCTAATACAGGACAAGGGCGGCTCCACATGGAACATACCAACTTGGCCCAATATACGGGATGTCCCAGCTAATACGGGACAGTTGGCAACCCTAGTCCCAGCCTGCCCTAAACGCTCCACCACACAGGCATATAATGCTCAGGCTTTCTAGGCCACTGTGTGTGAAGGAACTGTAGATGCGGGTTTAAGACACAAAAAGCTGGAGAAACTCAGCGGGACAGACAGCATCTCTGGAGAGAAGGCATGGGTGAAGAAGGGCTTCGAGCCTAAACGTCGCCCATTCCTTCTCTCCACAGATGCTGCCTGACACACTGAGTTACTCCAGCATTCTGTGAAACGTCACCAATCCATGTTCTCCACAGATGCTGCCTGACCCCGCTGAGTTACTCCAGCACTCTGTGAAACGTCACCTATCCATGTTCTCCACAGATGCTGCCTGACCCGCTGAGTTACTCCAGCACTCTGTGAAACGTCACCTATCCATGTTCTCCACAGATGCTGCCTGACCCGCTGAGTTACTCCAGCACTCTGTGAAACGTCACCTATCCATGTTCTCCACAGATGCTGCCTGACCCGCTGAGTTACTCCAGCACTCTGTGAAACGTCACCTATCCATGTACTCCACAGATGCTGCCAGTCCCGCTGAGTTAGGCCAGCTTCTTTGTGTTTGTAGGCCACTGGGCAGGCCGCATTTAGTTTAGTATCGCGATACTCCGTGGAAACAGGCCCTTCGGCCCACCATGTCCGTGCCAACCAGCGGTCCTCGTACACTAACACTACCCTACACACACTAGGAACAATCTACAATTATACCGAGCCAATTAACCAACAAGCCTGTGGGTCTTTGGAGTGTGGAGGAAACCGGAGCACCCGGAGAAAACCCACCCAGGTCACAGGGAGAACGTACAAACTCCGTGCAGACAGCACCCGTGGTCAGGATCGAACCCGGGTCTCCGGCGCTGTGAGGCAGCAACTCCACTGTGCCGCTCTGGAGAGATGTGAGCAGGTTTGGGCCCCGAATCTGAGGAGGGATATGCTGGCACTGGAGACGGTTTACGAGAAAGATCCCAGGAAAAGATTGGGTGAAGGCATGATTAACTTTTGCCGGTACTGGGGCATGTATTTGTTGGAGTTTAGAAGGATGAGGGGGGACCACATTGAAGATTATCGAATGGTGAAAGAGACCGCTGAACTCTGAGTTTTCATTTGTAAACCAGTGCCTGCAGATCCTGGTGCAGACAACCCTCTCCACCTGCATCCCATCCTCACACCTCACATTTCAGGTCTCTTCTCTCCTTATCTCTCAGCCTTTTGTCTTCCTTCCATCACTGTCCAATCATCGGCCCATCAACTTCCCCCCCTCCCCACCTGTATCCACCTATCACTCACCAGATTTTGCCTCCAACCCATGTTGTCCAGAGATGCTGCCTGACCCTCTCAGTTACTCCAGCACTCTGTGAAACATCACCTATCCATGTTCTCCACAGGTGCTGCCTGACCCGCTGTTACTCCAGCATTCTGTGAAACGTCACCTATGCATGTTCTCCACAGATGCTGCCTGACCCGCTGAGTTACTCCAGCACTCTGTGAAACGTCACCTACCCATGTTGTCCAGAGATGCTGCCTGACCCACTGAGTTACTCCAGCACTCTGTGAAACGTCACCTATCCATGTTCTCCACAGATGCTGCCTGACCCGCTGAGTTACTCTAGCATTGTGTGTCTTTTTTTTGTAAACCAAGCCTGCGGTTCCTTATGTCCACTTGCAGATTTGATGGAGTAGCCGGTAAGTGGTGCCCATGAACAGACCATGGCCAGACAGAGGATGCAGATCCAGAACCAGACAGGACTCAATGGTGGCCTGATTTACTGGTCGCTGGCACAGGGTGAGTGAGCAAAGTCTGGGTGGATGGAGGTTTCAGTAAACACAGGTCTGAGGCCCTGACACCAAAGTAAACATGTTCCTGGAAACATGCGCACGGAACCAACCCAATCTACAGCTTTCATTCAGGAATATCTCTCAATATCTCTCCCTCTCTCTCTTCCCCCCACCCCCCCCCCCCCCCCCCCCCCCCAACCACTCTCTCTCTCTTCCACTCTCTCTTGTATACACTGGAATTTAGAAGGAAGAGCGGGGATCTTATCGAAAAGTATAAGATTATTAAGCGGTTGGACACGTTAGAGGCAGGAAACATGTTCCCGATGTTGGGGGTGTCCAGAACAAGGGGCCACAGTTTAAGAATAAGGGGTCGGCCATTTAGAACTGAGATGAGGAAAAAAAATTCAGTCAGAGAGTTGTGAATCTGTGGAATTCTCTGCCTCAGAAGGCAGTGGAGGCCAATTCTCTGAATGCATTCAAGAGAGAGCTGGATAGAGCTCTTAAGGATAGCGGAGTCAGGAGGTATGGGGAGAGGGCAGGAACGGGGTACTGATTGAGAATGATCAGCCATGATCATATTGAATGGCGGTGCTGGATCAAAGGGCCGAATGGCCTCCTCCTGCACCTATTGTCTCTCTCCCCATCCCCTCTCTCTCTCACCCTCTCTTTCTCTCTCTCCCCCCCATCTCCCCTCTCTCTCCCCCGTTTCTCTCTCTCCCCCCCCCCCCTCTCTCTCTCTCTCTCTCTCTCTCTCCCCCCCTCTCTCTCTCTCTCACACTCTTTCTCTCTCTCTCTCCTCCCCTGACCCACGTTCACTGGCCATCTTCCCCAGCTTGCTGGTGACGTTAACCACTGGTACATTTTGCCCTGGGCCAGCCTGGTTCTGGCATCAGGGCCCATGAGGTAATGCGATGTATCTCCCCCTGGCCGCCAAGACCTCACCCCTCACCTGTCCTCCACGGGTCAGTTTCACATCTGCCCGTTCAGGGGCACATTTCCAAACTCCGCCAACCCAGAGATGTGTATTTCCACACTGGGTGCATCGTTGGGTCTAAATCGTGTGTAGTCCGCGTACAAAATTGCTCGCCCTCTGTCGCTGGTGGCCAACGGGTCTCGGTCCCAGAACTGCGACGAGATGCAACGAGACCTGGGTGTCGTGGTACACCAGTCATTGAAAGCAGGCATGCAGGTGCAGCAGGCAGTGAAGAAAGCGAATGGTATGTTGGCATTCATAGCGAAGGGATTTGAGTATAGGAGCAGGGAGGTTTTGCTGCAGTTGTACAGGGCATTGGTGAGACCACACCTGGAGTATAGCGTAGAGTTTTGGTCTCCTAATCTGAGGAAAGACTTTCTTGCCATAGAGGGAGTACAGAGAAGGTTCACCAGATTGATTGCTGGGATGGCAGGACTTTCATATGAAGAAACATTAGATAGACTCGGCTTGTACTCGCTGGAATTTAGAAGATTGAGGGGGGATCTTATAGAAACTTACAAAATTCTTAAGTGGTTGGACAGGCTAGATGCAGGAAGATTGTTCCCGATGTTGGGGAAGTCCAGAACAAGGGGTCACAGTTTAAGGATAAGGGGGAAGCCTTTTAGGACCGAGATGAGAACGTTTTTTTTCACACAGAGAGTGGTGAATCTGTGGAATTCTCTGCCACAGAAGGTAGTTGAGGCCAGTTTATTGGCTATATTTAAGAGAGAGTTAGATGTGGCCCATGTGGCTAAAGGGACCAGGGGGTATGGAGAAGGCAGGTACGGGATACTGAGTTGGATGATCAGCCATGACCATTTGAATGGCGGTGCAGGCTCGAAGGGCCGAGTGGCCTACTCCTGCACACATTTTCTATGTTTCTATGGGAACATGAGACTTCTAGAAGAAGCTGTTGTGTTTTACTTCCTCTGCCTTTCCCGGCCACCTGTTGTGCTGCCTCGCTGGCTCAGGGCCCAAGTTCCTCGAGCCTTCTTCATTCCACCCCTGGAATGTCCAACCTACTCCTGTTGGTGCCAGGAGCTTCAGCGGTGAGTAAAGTGTTCAGGGAACAGGCCCATGTCCAGCAGCAGATCCCATTCCAGCTGAGGTCATGCCCACGTCTCCATATCGCCCGCGCTCTGTGGCGATGGTGAGGGGACCTTGGCAATCTGTGGCCCATCCTCTGTACAGGAAGGAACTGCAGATGCTGGTTCACACTGCAGATAGACACAGAAATGCTGGAGTAACTCAGCGGGACAAGCAGAGAAGGCACTGAAGAAGAGTCTGAAGAAAGTTCTCCCCTTCCTCTGTAGGCCGAGCTGAGACAGTTTCAGCTGGGAAGAAACTGTCTGTCAATGTCTCCCCGGCTGTTATCAGGCAACAATATCATCCCGCCACAACCAGAGAGCAGTGTTGAACTACCATCTACCTCATTGCCGACCCTCGGACTATCCCTGACCGGACGTTGTTGGCTTTACCTTGCACTAAACGTTATTCCCTTATCATGTATCTGTACACTGTAAATGGCTCGATTGTGATCATGTGTTGTCTTTCCGCTGACTGGTTTAGATTTTTATTTTAGATTCAGAGATACAGCGCAGAAACAGGCCCTTCGGCCCGCCGGGTTCGCCCCGCCCAGCGATCCCCGCACACTAACACTATCCTGCACCCACTCGGAACAATTTTTACATTTGCCCAGCCAATTAACCTACAAACCTGCACGTCTTTGGAGTGTGGGAGGAAACCGAAGATCTCGGAGAAAACCCACGCAGGTCACGGGGAGAACGTACAAACTCCGTACAGACGGCACCCGTAGTCAGGATCGAAACTGGTTAGCACGCAACAAAAAGCTTTTCACTGTACCTCGGTACACCTGACAGTAAACTACACTGAACTGAGCTCGCCAGTCTGAGCACAACACGGGTCCTCAACACCACAAGCCCACGAGGGAGAAACAAAGAACTGCAGATGCTGGTTTACACCAATGAAAGACACAAAGTGCTGGAGTAACTCAGCGGCTCAGACAGCAACTCTGGAGAATGTGGATGGGCAACGTTTCGGGTCGGGACCTTTCTTCAGACTGCCAATTAACTGCACGAATTGGCGTCAAAGGCACCACAGTTCCAAAACCAGGTGAGTTTGTGTCTCTGCTCTCCCCGCAGTACCGGCTCCCAGCAGCAGGTGGGGGTGCTGCGCCGTCAAACTGCACCGTGCTCTGGACAGCTCGCCATCGCCATCGTCTGGTTACAAGCATTACAACTGTCCCGGACTGACACCTGAAAGACCCATCTCAGGTCATTAGACAGGAACAGAATGAGATCATTCGGCCCATTAAGTCTGCTTGGATGAAGGGGTTAAAAGCACCATTAGCAAATTTGCAGATGATACAAAGCTGGGTGGCAGTGTGAACTGTGAGGAAGATGCTATGAGGTTGCAGCGTGACTTGGACAGGTTGCGTGAGTGGGCGGATGCATGGCAGATGCAATTTAATGTGGATAAGTGTGCGGTTATCCACTTTGGTGGTAAGAATAGGAAGGCAGATTATTATCTGAATGGTGTCAGGTTAGGAAAAGGGGACGTACAACGAGATCTGGGTGTCCTAGTGCATCATTCACTGAAAGGAAGCATGCAGGTACAGCAGGCAGTGAAGAAAGCCAATGGAATGTTGGCCTTCATAACAAGAGGAGTTGAGTATAGGAGCAAAGAGGTCCTTCTGCAGTTGTACAGGGCCCTAGTGAGACCGCACCTGCAGTACTGTGTGCAGTTTTGGACTCCAAATTTGAGGAAGGATATTCTTGCTATTGATGGCGTGCAGCGTAGGTTTACTATGTTAATTCCCGGAATGACGGGACTATCAAATGTTGAAAGACTGGAGTGACTAGGCTTGTATACACTGGAATTTAGAAGGATGAGAGGAGATCTTATCGAAACGTATGATTATTAAGGGGTTGGACACGTTAGAGGCAGGAAACATGTTCCCAATGTTGGGGGAGTCCAGAACAAGGGGCCACAGTTTAAGAATAAGGGGTAGGCCATTTAGAACTGAGATGAGGAAAAACTTTTTCGGTCGGAGAGTTGTGAATCTGTGGAATTCTCTGCCTCAGAAGGCAGTGGAGGCCAATTCTCTGAATGCATTCAATAGAGAGCTAGATAAAGCTCTTAAGGATAGCGGAGTCAGGAGGTATGGGGAGAAGGCAGGAACGGGGTACTGATTGAGAATGATCAGCCATGAATGGCGGTGTTTGCTCGAAGGGCCAAATGGCCTCCTCCTGCACCTGTTGTCTATTGTCTATTGTCTACACGTTATGGGGAGAAGGCAGGAGAATGGGGTTGGGAGGGAAAGATGGTTCAGGCATGATTGAATGGTGGAGTAGACTCGATGGGCCGAATGGCCTGATTCTGCTCCAATGACTCGTGAACCTGCACCAGCGGAAGCGGTTAGTGGTTGTTGACGGTGGAGAGCTCAAACATTCCTGGAGGCTGAGGGAAGTGTGAGAGTAAAACGGCTTCGCAGATGTTGAGCAAGGCACCGCAGGGAAAGGCAGGAACAGGCAGGCGCTGTGGTCGGGGCTGGGACCAGTGGTCACGTCTCGACACATTCCACAGCGCCACAGAGCGGAGCTGGCCTCACTGGGAGAGTGGCCGCTGGTGTGAACGCAACCCACGCCAGGTCAGCCTTCAGTCTGAACTCTACCCGCACCGCCCCAGCGGACAAACCCTCTCGTGTGCCCTCTCTGGGTGCCGCCGTGAGCAGTCCAGTCACTCCCCCACCTGTCAGGTATGTAGGAAAATAACTGCAGATGCTGGCACAAATCGAAGGGATCACAAAATGCTGGAGTAACTCAGCGGGTCAGGCAGCATCTCAGGAGAGAGGGAATGGGTGACGTTTCGGGTCGAGACCCTTCTTCAGATTGAAGACTCTCCTAGATGCTGCCTGACCTGCTGAGTTACTCCAGCATTTTGTGACCCCACTTCTGTCACCTCTCTCTCCATCACATCTGAAATTGCGAAACCCTGGAACATTCAGCTGCTACGCCTGTCCCTCTCGCAACCAGGTCCCGCTAACTGTTTCTAATATGTGTATGTATGTATGTATGT
The DNA here is from genome assembly GCF_053455715.1 of Rhinoraja longicauda. Taxonomy (NCBI): domain Eukaryota; kingdom Metazoa; phylum Chordata; class Chondrichthyes; order Rajiformes; family Arhynchobatidae; genus Rhinoraja; species Rhinoraja longicauda. Next base: position 2,202,607 of record NC_135971.1, on the reverse strand, counting down.
TTCTAATATGTGTATGTATGTATGTATATATATAAACACACGTATACGTATATATATGCACATCTATGTATATACACGACCAAGTGGACCCGTTGGGCCCAAACCTCTCCTGCATTGGTGCAGCACCCTCTCCTCTCCTCCCCCCTCCCTCCACTCCCCCCATCCTCCTCATCCCCCTCCCCTTCCCCCTCCCACCTACTTCCCTCCACCCTCCACTCCCCGTCCCTCCTCGCTCCACTCCCCCTCCCTCCCACCCCTCCCTCCCCCTCAACCCCCCTTATCCTCCCTCCCCCCCTCCCTCCCGCTCTCCCCTCTCTCCCTAGGAGATAAATTTAAACTTTAAAATGTGAATAACTTAAAAAATATAACACCGATTTCAATGAAACTTCTTCCATTGGCACCAAAGGGACAACGGTGAATAAGGTGGGCCTAAACATTGTCGCGCTATTGTGTACCATTTTGGCTGTAGTTCAGGAACAAACAAACAAACAAACAAACGTGAGTTTTAGTATATACTAGACCAAGTGGGGCCCGTTCCTCGTAGGGTTTCCATTGCGACCTGGGGAAATCACGTTTTTCCTTTAAAATAAATTGTCTGTTAAAAAAAAAAAATTTAAATCTCAATGGGGTGGGGAGAGGAGGGGTGGGTGAGGAGGGGGGATGGGGTGGGGGATGGGAAAGGGGAGGGGAAAGGGGACAGGGAGCCACTGACACCGTCCTGCCATCTTCTTTCTCCTTCACTGTGGTGCCATGCTCCTCCAGGGGAGGGGGATCGCAATTAAAGGCGATACAGGGAAGGGGAGAGGGTGTGACCGAGGAGCCTTGGACGCAAAGCCTCTCCTGTATTGGTGTAGCAGCCTCAACCCCCTACTCAATCCCCCTTATCCCCCCCCCTCCCTACCCCCAACTCTCCCATCTTCCCTGACCCCCACTGTTCCCTTCTCCCCCACCACCACCCCTCCTCCCCCCAACCCTACGCTCCCCTTCCCCCCACCCCTCCTACCCATCCCCACTCTTCCCTCCTACCCACCCACCCACCTAGCCCTCCTCCCCAGTCTCTCTCCCTCCCACCCCCACTCGCACTCTCCTCCACCCCTCCATTCGCCACCACCCCCCTTTCCACCACTCTCCCCTCCCCCCACTCCCTCCTCCCCAACCCCTCACTCCCCAGCCACCCTTTCCCCCCACTCTCTCCTCCCCCCACCTACGTATCCCCCACATTCTCCTCCCCCAGCCCCACGCTCACTCTCGCCCACCCCCCCCACTCATCCACCACGCCTCCCCACCTTCATCCCCTCCCACCCCTACCCTCCCCTCCACCCACCCCACCCGCATTCTCACTGTTCCCCTCCCCCCACCCCCTCTCCCATCTTCCCCCCACCACCACCCCCCTTTCCCCCACACCCCGTCTCCCCCCCACCCTCCCCCTTTCACTCTCACTGTTCCCTTCCCCCCCCCACCCACCTTCCCTCCTTTTCCCTCCCACCCCCATTCTCTCTTCCCCTCACCACCACCCCCTCCCCGTCCCACTCTCCCTCCCACCCCCACTCTCTGCCCCTCCCAACCTCCCCCACCCCCCTCTTCCCTGACCCCCAGTCCCCCTCCCCCCACCCCTCCTCCTCCTCACCCGCACTCTGCCCTCCTCCCCAGTCCCACCCTCCCTCCCACCCCCACTCGCCCAACTCCTCCACTCCTCCCCCCACCCCCTCATTCTCTTCTCTCCTCCCCCAACCGCACTCTCCCCCACCACCCCCCCTTTCCCCACCACCCCCACTTTCCACCACTCTCTCCTCCCCCAGCCCGACTCTCCCCCACCCCCGCTCCTCTCCCCACCCTCACCCCCTCCACTCCACCCACTCACCCCACCCCCATTCTCTGTCCCCCTCCCCTCCCACTCCCACCTCTTCCCCACCCCCACTGTCACCCTTCCCCCCACCCTCTTCCCACCACCACCACCACCCCCTTGCCCCCACCACCCCCTTGCCCCCACTCCCCTCTCTCCTCCCCTTTCACTCACTATCCCCTCCTCCCCACTCTTCCCAGACCAACACTGTCCCCTACCACCCCCACTCTCTTCCCCCCCTCCAGTCCCACTCTCCCTCTCACCCCCTCTCGGCTCCTCCCACCCTCCCCCTCTCCCCTAACCCACAGTCCCCCTTGCCACCAACCTCCACTCTCTCTTCCCCCTACCCCTCCCCTGTTGTCCCCCCCCAGTCCCACTCTCCCTCCCACCCCCACTCTCTGCTCCTCCCACCCTCCCCCATTCTCTCCTTCCCCCACACTCTCCCTCCCCGCCAATCTCTTCTCCACTCCCCCCAGCCCCACTCTCACCCACCCCCCTCTCTCCTCCACCCCTCCTCTCTCCTCCACCCCTCTTCCCCCCACCCTCCCCTCCACTCACCTCACCCCCATTCTCACTGTCCCCCTTCCCCCCACCCGCTCTCTTCCCCTACCACCACCCCCTTCCCCGTCAATCTCTCCTCCCCAGCCCCACTCTCACTCTCCCTATCCCCCCTTTCTCCTCCACCCCTCCTTGACCCCCACCCTCCCCTCCACACTCGCCCCACCCCCATTCTCACTGTCCCCCCCACCCCATTTCCCCCCACACCCTCTCCTCTCCCAGTCTGCCCCTCCTCCCCTCCCTCCTCTCCACCTCCTCCTCCCCTTTCACTCTCACTGTCCCCTTCCCCCACCTTCTCCCTCTTCCCCCAACCACCCCCACTGACCCCCCCTCCCCAGTCCCACTCTCCCCCTCCCCCCCTCTCTCCTCACCCACCCCCCCCTTTCCCCCACTCTCTCCTCCCCCCACCCTCACACCCCCACCCTTCCCTCCACCCACTCGGCCCCCACGTCCACTCCCCTCCGTGGAGCCGTTGGCGGCGAAAGGCACTTACCGATCGTGCAGGGAGGAGGAGGGAGCTCCGGACTACTGGAGTCGGGCGGCGGAGGTGGGACTACTCGAGGCGGGCCGGCGGGTCTGGGAGAGTGGGGAGGGGGGGGGGAGAGAGGAGCGGCGGGAGGCCCGCACAAGATGGCGGAGCGTGAGGAGAGCGGCCGCCATCTTTGTGAAGTCGCGACGGGGCCGTCGGTGGCAGCGGCCGCTGAAGGAGGAGGAGGAGGAGGAGAAGCTGCCCGCTGCGCTGCGGCTTGTGTGCGGTAACGGTGCGGGGTGCGGGGCGCTGGGCCCGGGCGGGAGGGAGGGGGTACTCGAGGACGCCGTGCGTGTTGAAGCTGCCCTCTGCGATGATGGAGCCGGTCCTCAACCAGCGGCAGCAGCAGCGCGCGGTGGGGCTGTCGGCGACGGCAGTTGGTGGAGACCGCGTCATCAAGCGGCAGTTGGTGGTGGCCGCGTCATCAAGCGGCAGTTGGTGGTGGCCGCGTCATCAAGCGACAGTTGGTGGTGGCCGCGTCATCAAGCGGCAGTTGGTGGAGACCGCGTCATCAAGCGGCAGTTGGTGGAGACCGCGTCATCAAGCGGCAGTTGGTGGTTTTCGCGTCATCAAGCGGCAGTTGGTGGAGACCGCATCATCAAGCGGCAGTTGGTGGAGGACGCGTCATCAAGCGGCAGCAGCAGCAACGCGCGGTGGGCTGTCAATAGACAACAGACAATAGGTGCAGGAGGAGGCCATTCAGCCCTTCGAGCCTGTACGCACCGCCATTCAATGCGATCATGGCTGATCATTCTCAATCAGTACCCCGTTCCTGCCTTCTCCCCATACACCCTCACTCCGCTATCCTTAAGAGCTCTATCCAGCTCTCTCTTGAATGCATTCAGAGAACTGGCCTCCACTGCCTTCTAAGGCAGAGAATCCACACCTTCACAACTCTCTCACTGAAAAAGTTCTTCCTCATCTCTGTTCTAAATGGCCGACCCCTTATTCTTAAACTGTGGTCCCTTGTTCTGGACTCCCCCAACATTGGGAACATGTTTCCTGCCTCTAACGTGTCCAACCCCTTAATAATCTTATATGTTTCAATAAGATCTCCCCTCATCCTTCTAAATTCCAGTGTATACAAGCCCAATCGCTCCAGCCTTTCAACATACGACAGTCCCGCCATTCCGGGAATTAACCTAGTGAACCTACGCTGCACGCCCTCCATAGCAAGAATATCCTTCCTCAAATTTGGAGACCAAAACTGCACACAGTACTCCAGGTGCGGTCTCACCAGGGCCCGGTACAACTGTAGAAGGACCTCTTTGCTCCTATACTCAACTCCTCTTGTTATGAAGGCCAACATTCCATTGGCTTTCTTCACTGCCTGCTGTACCTGCATGCTTCCTTTCAGTGACTGATGCACTAGGACACCCAGATCTCGTTGAACATCCCCTCTTCCTAACTTGACACCATTCAGATAATAATCTGCCTTTCTATTCTTACTTCCAAAGTGAATAACCTCACACTTATCTACATTAAACTGCATCTGCCATGTATCCGCCCACTCACACAACCTGTCCAAGTCACCCTGCAGCCTTATTGCATCTTCCACACAATTCACACTACCCCCCAGCTTAGTATCATCTGCAAATTTGCTAATGGTACTTTTAATCCCTTCATCTAAGTCATTAATTTATATCGTAAATAGCTGGGGTCCCAGCACCGAACCTTGCGGTACCCCACTGGTCACTGCCTGCCATTCCGAAAGGGACCCATTTATCCCCACTCTTTGCTTTCGGTCTGTCAACCAATTTTCTATCCATGTCAGTACCCTACCCCCAATACTATGTGCTCTAATTTTGCCCACTAATCTCCTATGTGGGACCTTGTCGAAGGCTTTCTGAAAGTCGAGGTACACCACATCCACTGACTCTCCCCTGTCAATTTTCCTCGTTACATCCTCAAAAAATTCCAGTAGATTTGTCAAGCATGATTTCCCCTTCGTAAATCCATGCTGACTCTGAATGATCCTGTTACTGCTATCCAAATGCTCAGCAATTTCGTCTTTTATAATTGACTCCAGCATCTTCCCCACCACTGATGTCAGACTAACTGGTCTATAATTACCCGTTTTCCCTCTCCCTCCTTTCTTAAAAAGTGGGATAACATTTGCTATCCTCCAATCCACAGGAACTGATCCTGAATCTATAGAACATTGAAAAATGATCTCCAATGCTTCCACTATTTCTAGAGCCACCTCCTTAAGTACTCTGGGATGCAGACCATCAGGCCCTGGGGATTTATCAGCCTTCAGTCCCATAAGTCTACCCAAAACCATTTCCTGCCTAATGTGGATTTCCTTCAGTTCCTCCATCACCCTAGGTTCTCCGGCCCCTAGAACATTTGGGAGATTGTGTGTATCTTCCTCAGTAAAGACAGATCCAAAGTAACGGTTTAACTCGTCTGCCATTTCTTTGTTCCCCATAATAAATTCCCCTGCTTCTGTCTTCAAGGGACCCACGTTTGCCTTGACTATTTTTTTCCTCTTCACGTACCTAATAAAACTTTTGCTATCCTCCTTTATATTATTGGCTAGTTTACCCTCGTACCTCATCTTTTCTCCCCGTATTGCTTTTTTAGTTAACTTTTGTTGCTCTTTAATGTGCGATAGATATATATAGGTATGTGTACGTGTGTGGATATACACACACACCCATATATACATGCACACATACACACATATATTTTAAGAAAATAACTGCAGATGCTGGTACAAATCGATTTATTCACAAAATGCTGGAGTAACTCAGCAAGTCAGGCAGCATCTCGGGAGAGAAGGAATGGGTGACGTTTCAGGTCGAGACCCTTCTTCAGACTGATGTCGGGAGTGGGACAAAGGAAGGATATAGGTGGAGACAGGAAGATAGAGGGAGATCTGGGAAGGAGGAGGGGAAGGGAGGGAAAGGGAGGGACAGAGGAGCTATCTGAAGTTGGAGAAGTCGACGTTCATACCACCGGGCCGCAAACTGCCCAGGCGAAATATGAGGTGCTGCTCCTCCAATTTCCGGCGGGCATCACTATGGCACTGGAGGAGGCCCATGACAGAGGTCAGACTGGGAATGGGAGGGGGAGTTAAAGTGCTGGGCCACCGGGAGATCAGTTGCGTTAATGCGGACCGAGCGCAGGTGTTCAGCGAAGCGATCGCCTAGCCTGCGCTTGGTTTCGCCGATATAAATAAGTTGACATCTAGAGCAGCGGATGCAATAGATGAGGTTGGAGGAGGTGCAGGTGAACCTCTGTCTCACCTGGAAAGACTGTTTGGGTCCTTTGATGGAGTTGAGGGGGGAGGTAAAGGGACAGGTGTTGCATCTCGTGCGGTTGCAAGGGAAAGTGCCCGGGGTTAGGGTGGTTTGGGTAGGAAGGGACGAGTGGACCAGGGAGTTGCGGAGGGAACGGTCTCTGCGGAACGCAGAGAGGGGAGGGGATGGGAAGATATGGCCAGTGGTGGGGTCCTGTTGTAGGTGACGGAAATGTTGGTGGATGATATGTTGGATCCGCTGGCTGGTGGGGTGGAAGGTGAGAACGAGGGGGATCCTGTCCTTGTTGCGAGTGGGGGGAGGGGGAGCAAGAGCGGAGCTGCGGGATGTAGAAGAGACCCTAGTGAGAGCCTCATCTATAATGGAGGAGGGGAAGCCCCGTTTTCTGAAAAACGAGGACATCTCGGAAGCCCTAGTCTGAAACACCTCATCCCGGGCGCAGATGCGGCGTAGACGGAGGAATTGGGAGTAGGGGATAGACTTTTTGCAGGGGACCGGGTGGGAAGAAGTGTATACACACATATATTCACTGGAGCCCTGTCAACCGGGCGTTGAGAAGATTGTCCCAACTTTGGTAATGTTTACCTTTCTTTAGTTAAGAGATACAGCACGGAAACAGGCCCTCCGGCCCACCGAGTACACGACGACCATCGATCGCCCGTTCACACATGTACAATGTCATTGCACTTTCTCATCCACTCCCGACACACGAGGGGCAATTTACAGAGGGGCCGATTAACCTACAAACCTGTATCTCTGGAGTGCGGGGGAGGAAACCGGAGCAACCGGTGGAACCAGCACATTTCATGCGCAAACCCGTCTAACCACAAGTGTCTGTGTGTTTATAAAGCCAAGCGCAAGACACATGACCTGTACAACCCCGTTTATTGTTAGCACAGAGATTCATTGCTGAAAATTACAAAACAAATCATGTAATCCTTGTTATTCGGTTCATTTGTCGATGTTATGTGGTGTCATCGTTCCAACAGTCCTGTAAATATATTCGCTCCCCCTAATAATCCCTTCCTCCAAAGGTTTTACTGTAACGTGTAAATAACACCTATCCATGTTCTCCACAGATGCTGCCTGACCCGCTGAGTTACTCCAGCACTCTGTGAAACGTCACCTATCCATGTTCTCCACAGATGCTGCCTGGGCGGCACGGTAGCGCAGCGGTAGAGTTGCTGCTTTACAGCAAAATGCAGCGCCGGAGACTCAGGTTCGATCCTGACTACGGGTGCTGCACTGTATGGAGTTTGTACGTTCTCCCCGTGACCTGCGTGGGTTTTCTCCGAGATCTTCGGTTTCCTCCCACACTCCAAAGACGTACAGGTATGTAGGTTAATTGGCTGGTAAATGTAAAAATTGTCCCTAGTGGGTGTAGGATGGTGTTAATGTACGGGGATCACTGGGCGGCACGGACTTGGAGGGCCGAAAAGGCCTGTTTCCGGCTGTATATATATGATATGATATGATATGACCCGCTGAGTTACTCCAGCAGTCTGATTTCATTGGGATCGTCTCTCCAAACGGGGTGACACAGTACCAGGTGCCCAATACACACACTCTCAGCAGGGAAACAGGCCCTTCGGCCCACCTCGTCCATACCGACCACGATGCCCCATCTACACTAGTCCCACCTGTCCCCATGTGCCCCATAGCCCTCTGAACCTTTCCTACCCATGCACCTGTCTAAATGTTTTTAAATATTGTTACATTTCACCTGCTGCCTGCCCTGTCCGACCAATTGAGTTTTGTGTTACTGCTCTCCCCGCAGTGTTGGCCTTCATAACAAGAGGAGTTGAGTATAGGAGCAAAGAGGTCCTTCTGCAGTTGTACAGGGCCCTAGTGAGACCGCACCTGGAGTACTGTGTGCAGTTTTGGTCTCCAAATTTGAGGAAGGATATTCTTGCTATTGAGGGCGTGCAGCGTAGGTTTACTAGGTTAATTTCAGGAATGGCGGGACTGTCATATGTTGAAAGGCTGGAGCAATTAGGCTTGTATACACTGGAATTTAGAAGGATGAGGGGGGGATCTTATCGAAACATACAAGATTATTAAGGGGTTGGGCACGTTAGAGGCAGGAAACATATTCCCAATGTTGGGGGAGTCCAGAACCAGGGGCCACACAGTTTAAGAATAAGGGGTAGGCCATTTAGAACGGACACGAGGAAATCTTTTTCAGTCAGAGGGTGGTGAATCTGTGGAATTCTCTGCCTCAGAAGGCAGTGGAAGCCAGTTCTCTATTTGCATTCAAGAGAGAGCTAGATAGAGCTCTTAAGGATAGCGGAGTCAGGGGGTATGGGGAGAAGGCAGGAACGGGGTACTGATTATGAATGATCAGCCATGATCACAGTGAATGGCGTAGCTGGCTGGAAGGGCCGAATGGCCTCCTCCTGCACCTGTTGTCTGTTGGAATTTGGGGGTTAAATGGGAGCCGTTCAGCGCCGACCTGTTGTCCACCGGGTTTCTGCCCCACAGCCCCTGAGCCCCGCTCCTGACGCCGGTCCCGGGACCCGACCCTTTTACACACCTGGAGCGGAACCGGAGCAGATTCTCAGCCACTTGTCTTCATCACAAGTCCAAAAGAAAGGATAACATTTCTCCGTGAATTTGTTCCCAGTGAAGGTGTGGAGATGTGACTTGGTGGCCGCGTCGTAAAATGAAACTGTCCCGGACTCGTAACTGAGATAAACTCCCACCCTCCCGGGGATGGGACGGGCGGGGAGACGGGATGGAGGGGAGGTGAATGCATCAAACCAGTCATCCCGCCGCTCGATCCTCCAGGCTCCAGTCTCCGGGGTCAGTGTGTCCCGTCCCTCCCTCTCCACAGACTCTGCGGCGACTCCCAGACTCCAGCCCTCACTCCCCACCACCTCCACCTCCCAGTAATGTCTCCCCGATGTGAATCCCTCCGATCCCAGCACACACGGCCAGACTGTAAACCTCTTCCCGGTGTCAGGGAGACTCCTCTCTGTCCCGGTCTGTCTCACCCTCTTCCGATCCTCAGACACCTCGAGCAGCGGATGCGCTGTTTCCACATCCAGGGTGACGGAGACTGGGGGGAGAAGCAGAGAATCAGAGAGTCCCCGGGGGGTCGGGGGGAGACTCGGGCAGCGCGGCCCCGGGACCGGGGGAGAGGCCGCTCGGCCTCGGGCACAGGCGGCCGGACAACTGGACGATATCCCGGGGATTTCCCGCCCGCCAACATCCCACGGACAAAAACATGTTTCCCGGCTTTTCCTAATCGGGGCGGAAGTGGAGGGGAACCGGGTGAACGGTGAGAAATAAAAACAAACTGCAGGAGGAAGTCCGCGGGTCAGGCAGCACATGTGTAAGGAAATGACAGAACACGTTCAGGTCGGGACGCTGCTTCATTCTCATGCTCCCCTCTGCTCCCCCGGGACAAAGAGGTGCAGCAAAATACTCGTAACATACATATATGTGCGTGTGTGTGTGTGTGTATGTGTGTGAGAGAGTGTGAGTGTGTTAGAGTGTGTGTGTGAGTGTGTTAGAGTGTGTGTGAGTGTGTGCACATGTGTGTGTTAGTGTGTGTGTGAGAGAGTGAGTGTGTTAGAGTGTGTGTGTTAGAGTGTGTGTGTGTGTGTGTGCACATGTGTGTGTTAGTGTGTGTGTGAGAGAGTGTGTGAGTGTGTTAGAGTGTGTGTGAGTGTATGTGTGTGTATTTGAGTGTGCGTGAGGGAGTGTTTGTCTGTAAGTGTGTGTGTGAGAGTGTATGTTAGAGTGTGTGCATGAGAGTGAGTGTGTGTGAGTGAGTGTTTCTCAGAGTGTGTGTGTGTGTGAGAGAGTGTGTGTCTTTGAGTGTGTGTGTGTGTGTGTGTGAGTGTGTGTTAGAGTGTGTGTGTCTGTGTGTGCAACTGGTATGAGAGTGCGTGTGAGAGAGAGTGTGTGAGTGTGTGTTAGAGTGTGTGTGTCTGTGTGTGTGCAACTGGTATGAGAGTGTGTGTGTGCGTGTGTGAGAGAGTGTGTGTGTGTGCCTGTCTGTGTTTGTGTACATACACACATGCGTCCATACACTGCCTAATGTATCCCACCATTGTAACAAGATAATCAATGTTATTCACTTCACCTGTCAGTGGTCATAATGTTTTGGCTCATCGGTGTGTATACACCGGGCAAAACTCGTAATGCTCTCTCTGTGCGTGTGTAAGTTGGGCAGAGCAGCATCTGTGTGTAGGTGAGGGGAGGTAGTGGAGCAAGGCAGGTGGGTTCAGGTGAGTGGGGGGGGGGGTGATTGGTAGAACAATCAGGTGGCGGGAGAGAAGGGTGGAGATGGGAACCGAGGCTGGAGGTGATGTGCTGAAGCCAAAGGGATGAGAATGATGGATTCTGATAAGAATTAAAGATGTGGTGAGAAATGTAGAACCGGAGGGAGGGTGGAGCGCATGGGATCCAAGAAAAGATAGCTAATTGGATAGAAAATTGGCTTCATGGAGGGAAGCAGAGGGTGATGAGGGAAGGTTGTTTTTCGGACTGGAGGCCTGTGACCAGTGTCGTGCCTCACGGTTCCGTGCTTATATCAGTGATCTGGATGAGAATGTACATGGCATGATTAGCAAGTTTGCAGGTGACACAAAAGTGGGCGGTATTGTGGATAGTGAAGACGGTTGTCAAAAATTGCAGCAGGATCTTGTTCGGTTGGGCAGGTGGGCTGAGGAATGGTTGATGGTATTTAATACAGGATTAGATACAAATTTAATATAGGAGTGCAGTAACATAGTTCCTTGAAAGTGGAGTCACAGGTAGATAATGTGTTCATATAAGGTTTCGGCACAATGGTCTCCATCAATCAGAGTATTGAGTATCGAAGTTGGGATGTCACGTTGTGGATATATGAGACGTTGGTGATGCCACATTGTGTTCAGTTCTGGGCACCATGTTACAGGAAATATGCTGTCAGTTTGTAAAGGCTACAGATAAGATTTACGAGGATGTTGCTCGGACGTGAGCAGGCTAGGACTTTATTCCTCGTAGTGCAGGAGGATGAGCGGTGATCTTATAGAGATGTACGTTATCGTGAGAGGAATAGATCGGGTAAAAGCACAGAGTCTCTTCTCCAGAATAGGGGAATCAACAACCATAGGTTTAAAGTCAGGGGGGGGGGGGGGGGAGATTTAATAGTAACCTGAGAGGGAACTCTTTTACACAAAGGATGATGGGTATATGGAACGAGCTGTCAGAAGAGGTAGTTGTGAGAGAATTTGTTAAAATTATGACAGGCATAGAACGAGGGGACAGTCGGAACCCAGGGCGAAATACGAGAGGGCATGGCTTCAAGGTGAGAGGGGCAAAGTTTAAAGGATATGTGCGGGGCAAATATTTTCCACGGTGTGGTACCTGGGATGTGATGCCGGGGGTGGTGGTGCAGGCGGATTTCCCGCCCGCCACCATCCCACGGACAAAAACATGTTTCCCGGCGTTTCCTAATCAGCGTGGAAGTGGAGGGGAACCGGGTTAACGGTGAGAAATAAAAAATAAACTGCTGGAGGAAGTCCGTGGGTCAGGCAGCACATGTGTAAGGAAATGACAGAACACGTTCAGGTCGGGACGCTGCTTCATTCTCATGCTCCCGTCTGCTCCCCCGGGACAAAGGTGCAGCAAAATACTCGTAACATACATAAACATGTGTGTGTGTGTGTGCGCATGTGTGTGTGCGCGTGTGTGTACATATGCACACACACACAGTCACACATAGACAAACATATACACACACGCACAATCATAAACACATTCACACACCTACATACACAGACACAAACATATACACACGCACACTCATTCACAGACACACACACACACACACACACAGACACACACACACACACACAAACACGCACACATAAACACACACACACATATACAAACATATACACACACGCACACTCATAAACACATTCACACAGCAGTGTAAGAAAATAACTGCAGATGCTGGTACAAATCGAAGGTATTTATTTCACAAAATGCTGGAGTAACTCAGCAGGTCAGGCAGCATCTCGGGAGAGAAGGAATGGGTGACGTTTCGGGTCGAGACCCTTCTTCAATCTGACCTGCTGAGTTACTCCAGCATTTTGTGAAATAAACACATTCACACACACACATACACAGACACACAAACAAATACACACGCACACTTATTCACAGACTCACACACATACACACATACGCACACACACATACATAGACACACACACAACACACATACAGACACACATACATACACTCACACACGTATGCACACATACACACTTATGCACACACACACAGATACATAGACACACACGTGCACAGACACGCACACGAACACACGCATACTGATGGATATTCACTTTCCAAGCCAAAGGCTTGTTCACTCCTCAGGTCCAAATGCTTTTTGCTAAACTCAGATTTTTAGCACAGTAACTGCCCGGGTTTCAAGATGTTTGTTGTTCAGCAAGTTAGGAATCTAATCATAGAAACAGAAATTTTCATTCAGCCCTTCGAGCCAGCACCGCCATTCAATATGATCATGGTTGATCATCCAGAATCTGTACCCCATTCCTGCTTTCTCCCCATGTCCCTTGATTCCGTTAGCCCTCAGAGCTCTATCTAACTCTCTCTTGAAAACATCCAGTGAATTGGCCTCCGCTGCCTTCTGTGGCAGAGAATTCCACAGATTGACAACTCTCTGGGTGAAAATGTTTTTGCTTATCTCAGTCCCACATGGCCGACCCCCTTATTCTTAAAATGTAACCCCTGGTTCTGGACTCCCCCAACATGCGGAACATTTTTTCTGTATCTAGCCTGTCCAATCCCTTAAGAATTGTATATGTTTCTATAAGATCCCCATCTCATCCTTCTAAATTCCAGTGAATACAGGCCCAGTCGACCCATTCTTTCATCATATGTCAGTCCCGCCATCCCGGAATTAACCTGGTGAACCTACGCTGCACTCCCTCAATAGCAAGAATGTCCTTCCTCAAATTAGGAATCCTTCCTCATGCCAATACCCAGTCTAGGATGGCCTGCCCTCCAGTTGGTTCCTCTACATTAGAAACCCATCCCGTATACATTCTATGAAATCCTCCTCCTCTGTGTTGTTACCAATTTAGTTGGCCCAAAATATATGTAGATTAAAGTCACCCATGATAACTGATGAACTGCTTGTTCCTCGGCTGCTCATTGGTATGTTATCCTCAATTGTTAGAATTATACTTGTGTTTTGGAAATCCTTTGTAAACTATGACCTCCGTTAAAATTACTCCTCAGAATTAAACGTGCTTCATTTAAAACTATAACTGTGTTTATTCTGCGTCGTTAGCTGGAAGTGACCGCGCCTTGGTTGGGCGGGACGACCCACGGCTGTGAATAGTGATTATTGACACCTAACCCCTTCAGCAGTGGGCAGAGCAGTGAAATAAGTCAGTCTTTGAGATAAAGGTTGATGCAGTGTAACCCCCTTATAGCGAGAACACTTGTAGGTGCTTATAGCAGATAAGACTGAAAGTCTTGACTTAAGTTTAGGGCTCTCAGACGGGTAATCTCAATATCATCACCACTCGCACACGCGCACACACACACACTCACATGCGCACACGCGCGCGCACACACACACACACAGTCCCTCTCTCACACTCAGGCACACACACGAATAAACATACACACACGCGTATATACACACACACACACTGACTCTCATGTAAACCAAGATCTTACCTTGGTGGCCACGTATCCTCTTCCACTCTGAAAACAGAAACAACAAACAAGAATGAAGAAAATTCTCTGGAATCCAATCTGCCCCTCTTTCTCTCCCCCTCTATGTCCACCACTCTCTCTCCCCCCTCACCCCTCTCCCCCTCTCTTCCACCCTCGCCCCTCTTTATCCCACCATCTCTCTCCCACCCCCTCTCTCTCCCCATCCCTCCCCCTCTCTCTCTCCCCCTCTCAATGTCTCCCCCTCTCTCTCTCCCCATCCCTCTATATCCACCCTCTCTCTCTCCCCTCTTTCCCCCTCTCACTCTCTCCCCCCTCTCTCACTCCCCCTCCTCTCTCCCACACACCCTCCCTCCCTCTATCTCTCTCTCTCCCTCCCTCTCTCTTTCCCCCACCTCTCCCCCTCTCTCTCCCCCTCTCACTCCCTCCCTCTCTCTCTCCCACCCCATCTCTCCCCCCTCTCTTTCTCCCCCCTCTCACTCTCCCTCCCCCTCTCGCTCTGCCTCCCTCTCTCTCTCTCTCCCTCCCTCCCTCTCTCGTTCCCCCACCTCTCCCCCCCTCTCTCTTCACCCACTCTCTCCCCCTCGCTCTCTCACACACAAATCCGATTAAGATTTTTGACCGAAAAGGTTGATGAGGGCAGAGCTGTAGATGTTGTATCCATGGATTTCAGTAAGGCATTCGACAAGGTGCCGCATGGTAGGCTGCTCTGGAAGGTTAGATCGCATGGGATCCAATGAGAGATAGCTGAATGGAGAGCAAATTGGCTCCATGGAAGGAAGCAGAGGGTGATGGTGGAAGGTTGTTTCTCAGACTGGAGGCCTGTGACTAGTGGTGTGCCCCAGGGTTCGGTGCTGGGCCTGTTACTGTTTGCCATTTACAGCAATGATTTGGATCAGAACATACATGGCAATGTTAGCTGATTTACAAAAGTGAGTGGTTTTGCAGATAGTGAAGATTGGTGTGAAAGATTGCAGCAGGATCTGGATCGATTGGCCAGGTGGGCGGAGGAATGGTTGATGGAATTTAATACAGAGAAGTGTGAGGTGTTGCATTTTGGGACATCTAACAAGGCAGGAACTGCACCGTAAATGGTAGGCTTCTGGGGAATGTTGTAGAGCAGAGGGATCTAGGAGTGCAGGTGCATGGTTCCTTGAAGGTCGATAAGGCGGTCAAAAAGGCTTTTCGCACTTTGCCCTTCATCAGTCAGCGTATTGAGTATAGACGTTGGGATGTCATGTTGCAGTTATACAAGGCGTGGTGAGACCGCATTTAGAATATTGTGTTCAGTTCTGTCCACCATGTTATAGGAAAGATGATATCCCTACATCTACAATGGTGGGGAGTGTGGGGTGTGTGATGGACTGGGCTACATCTACAATGGTGGGGAGTGTGGTGTGTGTGATGGACTGGGCTACATCTACAATGGTGGGGAGTGTGGTGTGTGTGTGTGTGATGGACTGGGCTACATCCACATTTCTCAGCAATTTCTTGTGATATCGGCTGGACCTGCTGAATTTCATCAGTCTCCTAAACAAGTAGACATTGGGTGGCATCTTGGTTGTTGCTTCACTCTGCCTGGTCCACAACAGACCACTGGGAATATTAACACCGAGATACATGAGGCTCTCAACCACTTGCACTTCGGTACCAGTGATGCTGATTGGGGCTTGTACTCCATCGGCATTACTGAAATTAACGCACAAACCCGCACGTATTCGGGATGTGGGAGGAAACCGGAGCACCCGGAGGACACCGGTCACAGGGAGAACATGCAAACTCCACACAGACAGCACCCGAGGTCAGGATCGAACCCATGTCTCTGGCGCTGTGAGATATCAATTCTACCATTCCTTCTCTTTTGTGAATATTTCTATACTAAATTCTTACCATGTTCTACGACGGATTTGCGCCGTTCCAGCTCTGGAAGAAGAAACCAGTGTTACATTGGAACAACGAGCATCAGAGGCAATGAAGATCAGAGTCAGGGGGCAATCCAAACAAGGCTGGAAATAAGTGCAGCACAATGAGGGAAGTTCCACGCGGGTCAGGCAGCTGCAGAGAGGAACAGGATTCCCGGTTTAGGTTCACAGGGTCTCATCAGCCTGGACAATGTCAGATGGTGACAGGTGTGAGACAAGTGTAGCAGCAAATAAAGGAGGGAAAACAAACGGTGTGGAACATGTGAAGGGCAGGAGAGGGGAATGACGAGGAACGGATCAGGTGAGTAAATACACTGTGGGTCCGGGGATGTTTCAATGTCTCACCCACGACTGACAGTCGCTGCGGGAACCTGTGATCACGGTGATCATTGTGTGAAACGGTTGGGGACAATGTTGAGTCTGGAAGGCTGCGAGATGCCGGATTCAAAGGCGGGCGGTTCCCCGGCCTCTGCTCAACCTCATTAGATTAGTGCAGGAGAGCGAGGGAGAGCTCACGCTGGGACGGGACACGCAATGAAAGGGACAAGTGAAGGAAAGCTCAGGTTGACAACGGGGAACTGCACAGAGATGTCCACCCACGTGATCACCTCACCTGTGCTCTGTCTCCCCGCGGTGGAGATCAAACACAGGAAACAGACAAGTGCAAATGAATCTGTGTCCAGTTAAATCTCCCCCACGGCACCACCTCATGCACACACAGATGTCACATCTGCCCGTTTACCCCATTACCCCACCTCCCGGGCCACTGATACTCTCTCCAGGCCCAGGGGCAACAATTACCGCTGGAAGGTCAGAGCCCGCGGAGAGTGCTCTGGTTTCCCACTGAAGTTACACTGGGAATCAAGGATTTCCTGACCCGCATCTCACGCTGTTGTTTAACGTACCTTTAATGCGTCTGTTTTGTTTCACGTTCCAATAAAACACAGCACCGTTGGCGGCAATGAGAAGACAAATGGTGAGGACCAGCAGCAGGACCCAGTCAGGAACGCCAGCAGGGAAGATCTCATCTCCAGAGTGAAGACAGTGAATCAGACAGTGACAGTGACAGTGAATCAGACAGTGACAGTGAATCAGACAGTGACAGTGAACCCGACAGTGACAGTGAATCAGACAGTGACAGTGAATCAGACAGTGACAGTGACAGTGAATCAGACAATGACAGTGAATCAGACAGTGACAGTGAATCAGACAGATACAGTGAATCAGACAGTGAGAGTGACAGTGAATGTGACAGTGACAGTGAATCAGACAGTGACAGTGAATCAGACAGTGACAGTGAATGTGACAGTAAATCAGACAGTGACAGTGAATCAGACAGTGATTCAGACAGTGACAGTGAATCAGACAGTGACAGTGAATCAGACAGTGACAGTGAATCAGACAGTGACAGTAAATCAGACAGTGACAGTGAATCAGACAGTGACAGTAAATCAGACAGTGACATTGAATCAGACAGCGACAGTGAATCAGACAGCGACCGTGAATCAGACAGCGACCGTGAATCAGTCAGTGACAGTGAATCAGTCCGCGACAGTGAATCAGACAGTGACAGTGAATCAGGCAGTGACAGTGAATCAGACAGTGACAGTGAATGTGACAGTGAATCTGACAGTGACAGTGAATCAGACAGTGACAGTGAATCAGACAGCGACAGTGAATCCGACAGCGACAGTGAATCAGACAGTGACAGTGAATCAGACAGTGACAGCGACAGTGAATCAGACAGTGACAGTGAATCAGACAGCGACAGTGACAGTCAGACAGTGACAGTGAATCAGACAGTGACAGTGAATCAGACAGCGACAGTGAATCAGACAGCGACAGTGAATCAGACAGCGACAGTGAATCAGACAGTGACTGAATCAGACAGTGACAGCGACAGTGAATCAGACAGTGACAGTGAATCAGACAGTGACAGTCAGACAGTGAATCAGACAGTGACAGTGAATCAGACAGCGACAGTGAATCACAGTGACAGTGAATCAGACAGTGACAGTGAATCAGACAGCGACAGTGACAGTGAATCAGACAGCGACAGTGACAGTGAATCAGACAGCGACAGACACACACACACACATCACAGCTGCCCGAGCAACCTCCCGCCGTGACATCAGTATATATATATATGTATAACATTAAAACGTAAATTTATTTATATATATATTATTTTGTATATATACATGCACACATACACACACACACACAGACACACACACACACACATACACTCATACACACACACACACACACACATACTCATACATATACCTTTACATATACACATATATATTTATACCAGTTTATGTATCAGCATATATAGTGTATATATCTGTAACAATAAAATCCTCACGTGGGCTACAAATGTAAGTTTTAATGTAATTCCCAAGGATGAATTTTGGGACGGGTGGGAGGAGCCAGCCACTTGGTCTAGATGATGCCCCAACATGGTCCATGCCGGACAATGCCACAGATTGTTGGTCCTCCCTTCCATGGGGTGGCAGCAGCGGTTTGCAATGTGGTGCATCCCGACACGCACACGTGGAACCTCGCTCTCCCAGCGGGCAGAGCAGCGACTGGATGGAGGTTTACAGTGACGGGCAATTAGATACTCATGGGTTACCCTTGTAGACTTGGACAGAGAGCCTTCAATTCGGGGTAGTCATGAAAAGACAACGTTGGAGGTGACGCTTCTGTTTATACCGCGTCCCCACAACTATTCAGATCAAAGCTTCATCTACATTCACAGTCTTGTGATTCACTCAGACACTGGTGTCACGGTGATTCAAGTGAACCCAACCCAATGGAACTGATCCCTCTTTCCCCCGCACTGGGACCACTGCCTGACGACTTGGAGCCCATTTCTCCCACAATGATTGTGGACCCATATGGCAACTGCATGACCCCATTCGCCCGGTGCCAATTTCCACATGTCTTGGATAGTCATCCAGACACCGTTCCCTTCACGGTTCTGCTTTGTAATCGGACCATGACGGCTCCATCAGTAGAACCTTCATCCCAGTCCTAGCGGTGACAATGGTTCCCATGTGGTCAATGTGACAGGGCCGTGCGTGACAATGTTCTGGCAGTCCTCATGGTTTGTCCATTTAACACTTTTCAGGAGAGTGTCAGGGATTTAAAAGAGTTTGTGTCGATGTCCAACCTGTTTGGAAAAGTTTTGGACTCAGTTGGCCTTTCATGCAGATGAATGAATGAATACGTTTATTGGCCAAGTATGTGCACATACAAGGAATGTGCCTTGGTGCTCCGCTCACAAATGACAACACAAACATACATTTAACAATTAAGAATAAATTATGATGCAGATTTAAAAGGCAGTAAAGCAGCAGGATCGGCGCATACAGTAAACATTCTTTAAAAATCAGTGATAATTTCCCCACAGAAGTGAGATGTGGCTGAACCGTCAGTGAGAAACATGTGAATACCTCAGTGAACATTCAGGGCAGGCGGGGTTTCAATGGAATGTAAATCTCTTCATACTTCAATGATCAAACAGAAACGTTTACAAACCTGATATCTTAACAATTGCCTCATGTTGTATGTTTAACCGTCTATAATGAACAACACACTTGAACTTGTTCGTTGACTGCCTCGTTACTGTCACCTGGCTCTCCACATTTATAAGACCTTCTGTATCTTCATGGTATCTTGTTTCAGCTTGTGGTAAAACCTGTCCATCCTCGCCGATCCACACCATCTCTGGTCCAGGATACCATCCACCGGATTTACACACGAGCTGGATTCCATCTCCCTGGTATCCCAGCAACTGAATCCGGGGCTTACTCCCCAAACCTGCATCAGTGACAGATGTTGAAATAACAAGTCAGGAAGAATAGCAACTTGGACCAGTCAGCATTTTGTTCAAGGTGCCAAACCCTCTTGCAACAATACTTATACAATTTACAATTATTTCTTGTTCCAATGCAAAGTCTTTGAGCTGAAACATCAACTCTGCTTCTCTCTCCCCAGTCGCTGCCTGACCTGCTGAGTGTTTTCAGCATTTCGGTAAATAAATCCAGGTGGGGGTTACATGGTAAATGGCTGGGCCCTGGAGAGTGTGGTGGAAAGGAAATCCCGACTACGGGTGCTGTCTGTTCGGAGTTGGTACGTTCTCCCCGTGACCTGCGTGGGTTTTCTCCGAGTTATTCGGTTTCCTCCTACACTCCAAAGACGTACAGGGTTGTAGATTATTTGGCTTGGTGTATGTGTAAATTGTCGATAGTGTGTGTAGGATAGTGTTAATGTGCCAGCATCGCTGGTCGGTGTGGTGGGCCGAAGGGCCTGTTTCCGCGCTGTATCTCTAAACTAAACATTCCTTTAAAGTTAATAATCTCAATACATTTACTTACTCACCTTGAACTCGCAGTTGGGCTGGAGATGCTTCATACCCAGTTCTGTCTGTAACTGAACATGTATATTCCCCTTCATCAAGCCCCCTTACGTTCATTATTCTGAGGGAAATGTTCCCTTTGGCCAGTTCATCTTTAAACAGTTGGGCCCTTGCTCTGTAATCCTGGTGTTGAGCGAGGGCGTCACTTTGTCCATGTCTGTACACGAGGACTGGCGAGGCCAGACCTGACTTCCTCCACTGCACCTCCATGTCGCTGGTCAATATATCTGGCACAAGCTGACACTCCAACACCGCATCTCCACCTACAGTGGCTGCAAAACCACCATCGCCCGGTACAATTACGGCAAATTCACCTGGGGATCAATGCAAATAATTGAAAACATAATTATTTAAGGAATCAATCATGTAAAAATAGAAAACAAAATTAACATCAGAAAAGTTGCATCGTTCTGTGCGCACAAAGACCAACAGCATTTATTTCATGAGGGCTTGAATACAAAAACAGGGATGTAATGCTGAGGCTCTCGAGGGCGCTGGTCAGGTCGCATTTGGGGAATTGTGAGCAATTTTGGGCACCATAACAGAGGAAGGATGAGCTGGCTCTGGAGAGAGTCCAGAAGTGGTATCTCAGAATGATCCCACGAACCAAGCGTTTGACGGCACAAGTTTAGAAGGAAAACGTAAAAACATAGAAACATACAAAATAGGTGCAGGAGGAGGCCATTCTGCCCTTCGAGCCAGCACCGCCATTCATTGTGATCATGGCTGATCATACACAATCAGTAACCCGTGCCTGCCTTCTCCCCATATCCTTTGATCCCACTAGCCCCCAGAGCTCTATCTAACTCTCTTTTAAATCCATTCAGTGATTTGGCCTCCGCTGCCCTCTGTGGCAGGGAATTCCACAAATTCACAACCCTATGGGGGAAAACGTTCCCTCTCACCAGAGTTTTAAATGGCCTCCCCTTTATTATTAGACTGTGACCCCTGATTCTGGGCTCCCCCAACATTGGGAACATTTTTCCTGAATCTAACTTGTCTAGTCCTTTTATAATTTTATATGTCTCTATAAGATCCCCTCTCATCCTTCTAAACTCCAGTAAATACAGGCCTAGTCTTTCCAATCTTTCCTCATATGACAGTCTCGCCATTCTACGGATTAACCTCATGAACCTGCGCTGCACTGCCTCAATAGTAAGGGGGGGCTCAGTGAATGGCGGGGTAGACTTGATGGGCGGAATGACCCTAATCTGCTCCTATCGCTTATGACTGGATGACCTTCTGAAGCCAGGATATTATCATTTTCACTGGCTGTTCACGATTTATTTTATATCTAAGGTTGGCGTCTCAACACCAATCCCCATGGGGCACCACTACTTACATCTTCCCACCCAGGGAGACAAAATACATTAGTCCCCACTCTCTGCTTCCTGCTGACTTATACATGGCCTATACATCAGGAGGTGCAGATCCAGAGCCAGCAACATTATGGAGGACCCCTACCACCGCAGCAACGGACTGTTCCAGCTGCTACGGTCAGGCAAACGTCTCCGGTGTCACGCTGTGAAATCAGAGAGGATGAGTCGGAGTTTCTTCCCACAGGCCATCAGGACTGTTAACTCTCATATCACCAGGGACTAATTTAATTTACGGTATTAATTATTTTTTTGTGATAAAAAAAAAATCTTCTGTTTTGCAGTTTTAGCACAATCCGCAGGCGTTGCCACTTTCATTTCACTGCACATCTGCTATATGTATGTGACAAATAAAGTTGACTTGACTTGATTATCCATGAGTATGAGGTTGCCTCCTGCTCCTGCAGTCCCCATCGTCGCCCACAGAGGGAGCAAGGACCTTGCACCTGATCGTATTAAGTGATGTGGACAACTGCATTAAAATGGGCGATTTTAAAATATGAATCTTCTGACTCCATGAAGCCCCCTCCATGAGATAAATAAATATCAATCAGACAAGATGTTGTGGTTATTACCGTGGACTGAGGTGAGGATCCCGTGCAGTAGCAACACAGCGCAGTGAAACAGTCCCATTCCAGTAGAGGGGTCAGTGCCTGAGGGAGAGGGGGAGAGAGAGGGAGAAGTGTTAGACCCGTGATGGACGGGAAGCTGTGATCTCCCCCCCTCCCCTCCCCCTCCGTCCCCGCCGCCGGTGTCCCCCACCCCCACTCACTGCTGACCGGGGGCTGAAAGGTCACACCTTGTGCCGGGTGGCCAAGGACAACCGGTGGCCAAAGGACTCCAGTCTCCGCACCGAGACCCCGGCTCCCTTTAGAATCTGCTCCTTGAGTCTCCTGTCACGGGGGTCGGGTCCGGGACGATCCTTCTCCCGGGAATTTCTTCAGTCACCCCGGCCATCAAACCTGTCAAAGGACAGAAATTGATTCTGAAGTCAAAAGATGCCGGAACAATAAAAACAATCAGGGGGTGAGATGAGATTTGCGATTCATTTACGGAGTTGGGTGTCACTGACTGGGACATCTGTTATTCCCAGGTCGGCGCCGCCTGCAGCCACGCTTGTGGAATTCTCTCTGTCCATGGACAGTGGATCATTGGATGTATTGAAAGAGGAGGTGGATATACAGCACCTTCAACCATTTGCTGATTGGAAGCAGACTGCCTGTGTAGTCATTCCGCAGACTGCATTGGTCTGCTTTCTCTCTCAGAATATTTTACCTGCTTCACCATCTCAAAGGCTTTTTAACGTTTTTTGCCTCTGTAACGCACAGTCGAGGTGAACTCTGGCACTGGTCGGTTATATCGGAGGCCAGTGTGGGAAGCGAGAGGAGGAAAATAGACAATAGGTGCAGGAAGAGGCCATTCGGCCCCTCGAGCCAGCACCGCCGTTCCATGTGATCATGGCTGATCATTCACAATCAGTACCCCGTTCCTGCCTTCTCCCGATACCCCCTGACTCCGCTATCTTTAAGGGCTATATCTAGCTCTCTCTTGAAAGCATCCAGAGAATTGGCCTCCACTGCCTTCTGAGGCAGAGAATTCCACAGATTTGCAACTCTCTGACGGAAGAAGTGTTTCCTCATCTCCGTTCTAAATGGCCTACCCCTTATTCTTAAACTGTGGCCCCTTGTTCTGGACTCCCCCAACATCGGGAACATGTTTCCTGCCTTTAACATGTCCAATCACTTAATGATCTTATATGTTTCAATAAGATCCCCTCTCATCCTTCTAAATTCCAGTGTATACAAGCCCAGTCGCTCCAGTCTTTCAAAGTACGACAGTCCCGCCATTCCGGGAATTAACCTAGTAAACTACGCTGCACGCCCTCAATAGCAAGAATATCCTTCCTCAAATTTGGAGACCAAAACTGCACACAGTACTCCAGGCGTGGTCTCATAAAGGCCAACATGCCATTAGCTTTTTTCACTTCCTGCTGTACCCGTATGGCTGAGGTAAATGTTAACATTAGACACGAGTGAGGTGCTGGAAAACTAGGTTACCCCTCAGATTCCGATTAAATCTTTCCCCCTTCACCTTGAACCTGTGCCCTCTGGTCCTCGATTCCCCGACTCTGGGACCGGGGTTCCACAGGAAGACCGCGCCGGGTTTGGGGGAGTGGGGTAAAGTAGGACGGGAGGGAGGGGGTTAGTGAGGATGCAGCCGCTGTAATGGCTGCAACGGTCAGAGTAAAGGTTCGTGTTTCAGCTGCCCACACACAGCCCAGGAATGTGGGACAAACAAAAGTATTTAGTAACATGATCACACTCGCTCTCCTGTGTTGAAATATTTCTCTTGTGTATATTTAAAAAACTGTTAGATTCACGGAGAGAAGTTCCATGGAAACACGCCCTTCGGCCCACTGGGTTTGTGATATCAGCAAACACACATGTTCACGAATCCGACCGCACTCATTAATGCTCCCAAGTTGCCATCAACTGCCCACCGATCCAATCCTCCAGATTCATACAGGGGCGATGTACAGCGGCCAATCTGCCAAGACATCAGCTCGTCTTTTGGACGCGAAAGAACCCGGAGCACCCGGGCAAATCCATGCGGTTCTGGGGAGCAATGGAGGTTAGGCTCCAAGCTGGATCACTGCAACTGTGCGGCAGTGACTCTACTATCTGAGCCACTGAACTCCGGGTTCAGTTCAATTAACATGTTCCCAGCAGTAACACATTAACCTCCGTCTCAGAGCAGTTTGTGACCGCGCTCGCTGCTCGGGACGCCACCGGCGCCACATACTTTCAGAGAGTGTAGCAAGGAGTTCCCTTCTTGCCCATCGCGGTCACTTCGCGCCCGTCACAGACTGAACTTGGCCGCTGGGAATAAACAAATCCCGGTGACCGACCAGCTCTCCCGAGCGAGGACTCACCGACTGCCGCCTCCCTCCCTGACCCGCACCGCACCGACTCCCGCTCCGGCCCCGACAACCAACCGAGGTCTCGGCGTGAGCCGCGCCCCGGGGGCCGGGCCGGGTGGATGCAGCGGGGTTTCACTATCACCGAATCCCGCTGTCAAACAGGGGAGTGAGTGCCCGCTGTGTCCCAGCGGCTCCGGCGCCCTCAGTTGTCCCGGAGCCCCGCTCACCTGATCAATCCCCGGCGCGGGACCCTCCGCTTCCCCTCCCCGGCCGGGACCCTCCTCCGTGCCCGCCCCCTGTCCCCGCTCCCCGGGGGCCGAGTCTGTAACCGGCGCCCAGCGACAGCCCGGAGCAACCGGCGTCAGAGAGACCACTTTCCTCAGCGTGGAATCACACAGGGAAACGGCGGCCGCCGGGGGAGAGAAATCGGCTCAAGTTGTCATGAAATGGACGCGATAAATGGGCGGGGAGGGGAATGGGGAACAAGGTTAAGAACAGTTTCTACCATCAGGCCATCAGGCTTCTGAACTCAGAAACACATTTCAGGTCATATATGTTGATTATTTTATTATTGTCTTTTTATCTTACTAATGTCTTTTTTATCTTATTTATCCTTGGAATATTACTGCTGAGGTGACCCGTTGTCTTGTCAAATACATTTCATTCTACCGTTAAATGTTTTTTAAATTAAATTAAATTAAGTTCATTCAAAATTTTAAAACCTCTATCAAGTCCCCCCTCAACCTTCTACGCTCGAAAGAATAAAGGCCCAACCTGTTCAACCTCTCTCTGTAGCTTAAGTGCTGAAACCCAGGCAACATTCTAGTAAATCTCCTCTGTACCCTCTCCATTTTGTCGACATCATTCCTATAATTTGGCGACCAGAACTGCACACCATACTCCAGATTCGGCCTCACCAATGCCCTGTACAATTTCAACATTACATCCCAACTTCTATATTTGATGCTCTGATTTATAAAGGCAAGCATACCAAACGCCTTCTTCACCACCCTATCCACATGAGTTTCCACCTTCAGGGAACAATGCAGTTATTCCCAGATCCCTCTGTTCCACTGCATTCCTCAATTCCCTACCATTTACCCTGTACGTCCTATTTTGATTTGTCCTACTAAAATGCAGCACCTCACACTTATCAGCATTAAACTCCATCTGCCATCTTTCAGCCCACCCTTCCAAAAGGCCCAAGTCTCTCTGTAGGCTTTGAAAATCTACTTCATTATTAACTACACCACCTATCTTAGTATCATCTGCATACTTACTAATCCAATTTGCCACACCATCATCCAGATCATTAATGTAAATGACAAACAACAGTGGATCCAACACAGATCCTTGGTGTACTCCACTAGACACTGGTCTCCAACCTGACATACAGTTGTCAACCATTACCCTCTGGTATCTCCCATTCAGCCATTGTTGAATCCATCTTGCAACCTCACTATTAATACCCAACGATTTAACCTTCTTAATCAACCTTCCATGTGGAACCTTGTCAAATGCCTTACTGAAGTCCATATAGACAATATCCACAGCCTTGCCCTTATCAATTTCCCTGGTAACCTCTTCAAAAAATTCAAGAAGATTAGTCAAACATGACCTTCCAGGCACAAATCCATGTTGACTGTTTCTAATCAGGCCTTGTTTATCCATGTGATTATTGTCACATATTGTCCATTAATTTTCCCACCACAGACGTCAAACTAACAGGTCTATAATTGCTAGGTTTACTTTTAGAACCTATTTTAAACAAAGGCACAACATGCGCAATGCGCCAATCTTCCGGCACCATCCCCGTTTCTAATGACGTTTGAAATATTTCCGTCATACCCCTGCTATTTCTGCACTAACTTCCCTCAATGTCCTAGGGAATATCCTATCAGGACCTGGAGACTTATCCACTTTTATATTTTTCAAAAGTGTCCGTACCTCCTCTCATCCTTCTAAATTCCAGTGTACACAAGCCTAGTCGCTCCAGTCTTTCAACATTAGACAGTCCCGCCTTTCCGGGAATTAACCTAGTAAACCTACGCAGCACGCCCTCAATAGCAAGAATATCCCTCCTCAAATTTGGAGGCCAAAACTGCACACAGTACTCCAGGTGCGGTCTCACCAGGGCCCTGTACAACTGCAGAAGGACCTCTTTGCTCCTATACTCAACTCCCCTTGTTATGAAGGCCAACATTGCATTGGCTTTCTTCACTGCCTGCTGTACCTACATGCTTCCTTTCAGTGACTGATGCACTAGGACACCCAGATCTCGTTGTACGTCCCCTTTTCCTAACCTGAAGTAGGAGTGCGCCCCCTGATCATGGGGTCTCCCAGGCCCGGCCCACCCCCTCTACCCACACAGCCAACCCTTGTCAGGGCCTGAGAGGTCTATTATGGGCAGTGGTGGACGTGGACCAAACACAGCACTGCCACAGCCGACAAGGGAAATGGGGACGAAAGAGGGACAGAGTGCGGGGAAAGGAAAATACAATATAATGATTACTTTGGCATTTGCACTACAACTTAGGTCTTTCTTAGCGGAGCGGAGAGCCAGAAAGGACCTGTGTCGGAGCAGCTAACACCCGCACGCAAATAACCAGGCCTCTATCTCAGCATAGGCCATATCCTGCATTCTTGGCCTCTGTGATGTTTACTTTCATGTTGCCTTTCAATAAAATAATGTAAACACGGTATGTTAATTAAAAGGGGATCGGCCAGGCTCTGGTTTCATCTAACAAGGATTGCCTTATGGCCGTCCCCTGCACCGCGCTCGATATCAAAGGGCCTCCACTGTAGGCCCTGCGCGTACAGGCCCACAGGCCCAGCACCAGGACTGGGCCCTGCTCCTGCACGCCACACCTTGGCAGAGGGTCACGCTACAGAGACGACACCAGCCTCTGCCTCTCCAGCTAGACCCACTGACAGTGCCACACTTCACCCTCACCCCCAGCTAGGGTTGCCAACTTTCTGACTCCCAAATAAGCGACAAAAGGTGACGTCACCCCCCCCCCCCCCCCCCCCACCTACAGTGTCCTGGCCTACAGCGGCCCCTGGGCCTACTGTGTCCAGGCCTACAGCAGCCCCTGGGCCTACTGTGTCCAGGCCTACAGCGGCCCCTGGGCTTATAGTGTTGGGGCCTACAGCAGCCCCCGGGCCTACAGTGTCTGGGCCTACAGTGGACCCCGGCCTACAGTGTCTGGGCCTACAGTGGACCCCGGGCCTACAGTGTTCAGGCGTACAGCAGCCTCCAGGCCTACTGCGTTGGGGCCTACAGCAGCCCCTGGGAATACAGTGTCCAGGCCTACAGGGTCCGGGCCTACAGTGCCCAGGCCTACAGCGGTCCCTGGGCCCAGTGTTGGGGCCTACAGCGGCCACCGGGCCCAGTGTTGGGGCCTACAGCGGACCCCGCGTCGTGTCCAGGACTACAGCGGCCCCCGGGCCTACAGTGTCCGGGCCTACAGCGGTCCCTGGGCCCATAGTGTTGGGGCCTACAGCGGTCCCCGGGCCCACAGTGTTGGGGCCTACAGCGGCCCCCGGGCCTACTGTGTCCAGGCCTACAGCAGCCCCTGGGCCTACAGTGTCCAGGCCTACAGCAGCCCCTGGGCCTATAGTGTCCCGGCCTACAGCGGCCCCCGGCCCTACTGTGTCTGGGCCTACAGCAGCCCCCGGGCCTATAGTGTCCGGGCCTACAGTGGTCCCCGGGTCCACAGTGTTGGGGCCTACAGCGGCACCCGGGCTTATAGTGTCCGGGCCTACAGTGGTCCCCGGGCCTACAGTGTCCGGGCCTACAGCAGCCCCCGGGCCTAATACGGGACAAGGGCGGCTCCACATAGAACAAACCAACTTGGCCCAATATACGGGATCATATCATATATATACAGCCGGAAACAGGCCTTTTCGGCCCTCCAAGTCCGTGCCGCCCAGCGATCCCCGTACATTAACACTATCCTACACCCACTAGGGACAATTTTTACATTTACCCAGCCAATTAACCTACATACCTGTACGTCTTTGGAGTGTGGGAGGAAACCGAAGATCTCGGAGAAAACCCACGCAGGTCACGGGGAGAACGTACAAACTCCTTACAGTGCAGCACCCGTAGTCAGGATCGAACCTGAGTCTCCGGCGCTGCATTCGCTGTAAAGCAGCAACTCTACCGCTGCGCTACCCAGCTAATACGGGACAGTTGGCAACCCTAGTCCCAGCCTGCCCTAAACTCTCCACTACACAGGCATATAAAGCTCAGGCTTTCTAGGCCACTGTGTGAAGGAACTGTAGATGCGGTTTAGACACAAATAGCTGGAGAAACTCAGCGGGACAGGCAGCATCTCTGTAGAGAAGGAATGGGTGAAAGTGTTTCGAGCCGAAACGTCACACATTCCTTCTCTCCAAAGATGCTGCCTGACCCGCTGAGTTACTCCAGCACTCTGTGAAACGTCAACTATCCATGTTCTCCACAGATGCTGCCTGACCCGCTGAGTTACTCCAGCACTCTGTGAAACGTCACCTCTCCATGTTCTTCGCAGATGCTGCCTGACCCGCTGAGTTACTCCAGCACTCTGTGAAACGTCACCTATCCATGTTCTCCACAGATGCTGCCTGACCCGCTGAGTTACTCCAGCACTCGGTGAAACGTCACCTATCCATGTTCTCCACAGATGCTGCCTGACCCGCTGAGTTACTCCAGCACTCTGTGAAACGTCACCTATCCATGTTCTCCACAGATGCTTCCTGTCCTGCTGAGTTAGGCCAGCTTCTTTGTGTTTGTAGGCCACTGGGCAGGCCGCATTTAGTTTAGTATCGAGATACTCCGTGGAAACAGGCCCTTCGGCCCACCATGTCCGTGCCAACCAGCGATCCTCGTACACTACCCTACACACACTAGGGACAATCTACAATTATACCGAGCCAATTAACCAACAAACTTGTAGGTCTTTGGAGCGTGGGAGGAAACCGGAGCACCCGGAGAAAACCCACGCAGGTCACGGGGAGAACGTACAAACTCTGTGCAGACAGCACCCGTGGTCAGGATCGAACCCGGGTCTCCGGCGCTGTGAGGCAGCAACTCCACTGTGCCGATCTGGAGAGATGTGAACAGGTTTGGGCCCCGTATCTCAGGAGGGATATGCTGGCACTGGAGACGGTTTACTAGAAAGATCTCAGGGAAAGATTGGGTGAAGGCGTGATTAACTTTTGCCGGCACAGGGGCCTGTATTTGTTGGAGTTTAGAAGGATGAGGGGGGACCACATTGAAGATTATCGAATGGTGAAAGAGACCGTTGAACTCTGAGTCTTCTTTTGTAAACCAGCGCCTGCAGATCCTCGTGCAGACAACCCAATCCCCATTCCCCCATCCCTCTCCACCTGCATCCCATCCTCACATTTCAGGTCTCTTCTCTCCTTATCTCTCAGCCTTTTGTCTTCCTTCCATCACTGTCCAATCATCGGCCCATCAACTCCCCCCCCACCTGTATCCACCTATCACTCACCAGATTTTGCCTCGCCCCTCCTGCCTTACAGCCACTACAATCACTGAAGAAGGGTCCTGACCCGAAATGTCACCTACCCAGGTTCTCCAGATGCTGCTTGACCCGCTGAGTTACTCCAGCACTCTGTGAAACGTCACCTATCCATGTTCTCCACAGATGCTGCCCGACCCGCTGAGTTACTCCAGCATTGTGTGTCTTTTTTTTGTAAACCAAGCCTGCGGTTCCTTGTGTCCACTTGCAGATTTGATGATGAGTGGCCGGTAAGTGGTGCCCATGAACAGACCGTTCCCAGACAGAGGATGCAGATCCAGAACCAGACAGGACTCAATGGCGGCCTGATTTACTGGTCGCTGGCACAGGGTGAGTGAGCAAAGTCTGGATGGATGGAGGCTTCAGTAAACACAGGTCTGAGGCCCTGACACCAAAGTAAACATGTTCCTGGAAACATGTGCACGGAACCATCCCAATCTACAGCTTTCATTCAGGAATCTCTCTCTCTCTCTCCCTCTCCCCCTCCCCCTCCCTCCCTCCCTCCCTCCCTCCCTCCCTCTCTCTCTCTCTCTCTCTCTCTCTCTCTCTCTCTCTCCCCCCCCCCCTCCCCCCACCCCCCCTCCCTCTCTCTCTCTCTCTCTTCCACTCTCTCTCTTGTATACACTGGAATTTAGAAGGAAGAGCGGGGATCTTATCGAAACGTATAAGATTATTAAGCGGTTGGACACGTTAGAGGCAGGAAACATGTTCCCGATGTTGGGGGAGTCCAGAACACGGGGCCACAGTTTAAGAATAAGGGGTCGGCCATTTAGAACTGAGATGAGGAAAAACTTTTTCAGTCAGATAGTTGTGAATCTGTGGAATTCTCTGCCTCAGAAGGCAGTGGAGTCCAATTCTCTGAATGCATTCAAGAGAGAGCTGGAGAGAGGGCAGGAACGGGGTACTGATTGAGAATGATCAGCCATAATCATATTGAATGGCGTTGCTGGATCGAAGGGCCGAATGGCCTCCTCCTGCACCTATTGTCTCTCTCCCCATCTCCTCTCTCACCCTGTTTCTCTCTCCCTCCCCCCCATCTCCCCTCTCTCCCCCCTCTGTTTCTCTCTCTCTCTCTCCCACCCTCTCTCTCACTCTTTCTCTCTCTCTCTCTCCCCCCCCCCCCCTCTCTCTCTCTCTCACACTCTTTCTCTCTCTCTCCTCCCCTGACCCGCGTTCACTGGCCATCTTCCCCAGCTTGCTGGTGACGTTAACCACTGGTACATTTTGCCCTGGGCCAGCCTGGTTCTGGCATCAGGGCCCATGAGGTAATGCGATGTATCTCCCCCTGGCCGCCAAGACCTCACCCCTCACCTGTCCTCCACGGGTCAGTTTCACATCTGCCCGTTCAGGGGCACATTTCCAAACTCCGCCAACCCAGAGATGTGTATTTCCACACTGGGTGCATCGCTGGGTCTAAATCGTGTGTAGTCCGCGTACAAATTGCTCGCCCTCTGTCGCTGGTGGCCAACGGGTCTCGGTCCCAGAACTGCGATGAGATGCAACGAGACCTGGGTGTCGTGGTACACCAGTCATTGAAAGTAGGCATGCAGGTGCAGCAGGCAGTGAAGAAAGCGAATGGTATGTTGGCATTCATAGCGAAGGGATTTGAGTATAGGAGCAGGGAGGTTTTGCTGCAGTTGTACAGGGCATTGGTGAGACCACACCTGGAGTATAGCGTACAGTTTTGGTCTCCTAATCTGAGGAAAGACTTTCTTACCATAGAGGGAGTACAGAGGTTCACCAGATTGATTGCTGGGATGGCAGGAATTTCATATGAAGAAAGATTGGATAGACTCGGCTTGTACTCGCTGGAATTTAGAAGATTGAGGGGGGATCTTATAGAAACTTACAAAATTCTTAAGTGGTTGGACAGGCTAGATGCAGGAAGATTGTTCCCGATGTTGGGGAAGTCCAGAACAAGGGGTCACAGTTTAAGGATAAGGGGGAAGTCTTTTAGAACCGAGATGAGAACGTTTTTTTTCACACAGAGTGGTGAATCTGTGGAATTTTATTTCGGAGTCACGTGAGTGACTACGTGGAGACCCCGTCCAGCACGCATGCGCGACATTAGCGTTCATGCAGTGCACCCGCGACGAACGGGAGTTCAAGGTGCTCCCGCTACAATTTAAAAAGTCGGGCCGACAGGTAAGTTCTACCGTGGCCGTGAGTATTTTCTCTGTGGTCTGCTTTGGGTCCCAAGATGAGCAAGACCAGAGGAAAGAAATTTGCAGCTCGCCCCCGTTCGTCTTCCGTTGAGGAACGTTCTTTGGAGGGGGGGCAAGAGGCGGCAGCAACTACCGAGCCGAGCCCAGCACCGCTAGTGCAGCCTGAGCAGCGAGCTGGAGGTACCTGCAGCCAGAACCGGGCGGTAGTATCCGACGATTCGGATGAAGATGCCACACCGCTCCAGAGCGGCACTGGCAGCCGCCTAAGCCGAATGGAACGGCTTATGGAGCAAATGCTCCAGCGAGATCTGCTGAGAGAGCAGCAGCAGACTCGCCAAGGGAGCCCAGGTACTCCCGCAGTGCCCTTTACGGCACTGGCCATTGCCTCACCTTCTTTTGAAGGCAGCATTGGCGACCAGGTCTGGGCTGGTCAAGAAGAGGGGTTGTTGGCTGAAGATGTCCGGAGTACGCAGAGTGTACAGGATCAGGAAGAGCTGCTGGGTGTGGTCAACCGCTACGTGGTCATTCCACGAGGGGGTCGGCCTTTAGAGCCGAAACTTGCAGCCAGCATTGACCACCTGTCCTCAAAACCCCTACAAGAACGGGTGGTCAATGAGGCTCTTGAGCTATATACAGCCCCAGAAAATTGTACATCATTAAATGTACCAGCTGTAAACAGCCAAATTTGGGGACATTTGGGGCAGAACATCAGGAACCTGGAGTTGAAGCTCCAGAAAATCCTTAATCTCCTGACTGCAGGGATAACATCATATGCTCGGTCCATTGATGGTGTGGACATCTCCACAAATCAGCAAGATACATTAGCTCTGCTGTGCACCACTCAATACCAGATAAATATTTTACGGAAGGAAATCATCAAGCCTGCCCTCAACCCTAAGTTTGCGGGACTCTGCAAAACACCGGGTTCAGAACCTCCAATTCTGCTTTTTGGAAAGGATCTTCCAAAAAAGGTGAAAGACCTAGAGGAAGAATCCAAGACCTTTGGTCTCGTGAGGGCAGGTTTGGGACCGAGCAGACCTAACAAACCCAGGCGGCAGTACCTCACGGCGTCCACCAGTCATAGACCACCAAATGGGACTGGTGAAAGCTCGGGGTCCGCAACCATTCCCCGTAAGCCTTTTTTAGGCCAGGGCCCAGAGCGGACCCCATGGAAAATGCGCCACCCCCAACAACATCAACGTCAACAGCAGCCCTCTACAGCCCAGCAGACACCTCATCGTCCAGCGAAGAGGCAGAAGAAAAATTAACACCAGTAACCATGGAGGTAGGTGGGTCTGGTACCTCTCGGCATATGAGCAGTAGGGACTCTATACTATCAGGGGGGAGATTGCACTTGTTTTTGGATGCATGGGAAACCATTACTAATGACAAATACATACTAAGCTGCATTCATGGCTATAAAATTGACTTTGTTCATGAAAACATTCCGCCAGTTCAGCATATACCCCAAAGGGTATTCACCCTCTCAGTCAAAGAGAAACAAGAGGGTCAAGCTGAACTTGTGAGGCTACTAGCAAAAGGTGTCATTGAAAGAACAAAACATGAACCTTTGGAATTTGTGTCTAATATTTTCACTAAAACTAAAAAAGATGGTGGATGTCGCATCATCATTGACTTAACTACGTTAAACGAGTCAGTTAAGTATACACATTTTAAGATGGAAACTTTTCAAACCGCCAGACTTTTGATTTCTACAGGGTACTTTCTAGCAGGCATTGATTTAAAAGATGCCTACTACTCAGTACCCATACACAAGGAGCACCGTAAATACTTAAAATTTATCTGGATGAAACAGCTATGGCAATTTAAAGCCTTACCAAATGGACTAACCTCCGCTCCAAGGTTGTTCACTAAAATCTTAAAACCCGCCTTGGCGGTATTGAGAAAACAAAAGCATATAGTCATGGCGTACTTAGACGACATTTTAATAGTAGGGAAAACCTTGGAGACAGCTATTTTGGCAGTAGCAGCCACCAAACGTTTGTTTGAAACTTTGGGGTTTGTCATACATCCAGATAAATCCAATTTTACACCGTCCACTACCATGGACTATCTTGGATTTACGATTGATACTGTTCGCATGGTTGTAACTCTGCCAAAGGGAAAAGCATCACAATTGGCACTATCATGCCACGAACTAATGCATAAACGTCAGCCAACCATACGGCAGGTAGCTAGAGTTATTGGTAAAATGGTAGCAGCTTTTCCAGCTGTACAATTTGGGCCTTTGCACTACCAAAATTTACAAAGAGCAAAAGTGCACGCACTAAAGCAAAACTCAGGTCACTTTGACCGAGCTATGTATTTAACTGCTGAATCCATTACAGAGTTACAATGGTGGACAAGGAACATTAGGCTCAGTTCCAGTCCCATAATAATCACCAACCCAGTATTAACCATTCAAACGGATGCCAGTGCTTTGGGCTGGGGAGCAACTAACATGCAATCCAGCACAGGGGGCAGATGGACTAATTCTGAATCATCTTGCCTACAGACACGGGGTATCAACTATTTAGAAATGTTGGGTGCGTTTTATGGTTTAAAAGCATATTCATCTAATACGCATCATGCACATGTCCGGTTGCAATTAGATAATACCACGGTGGTGGCTTATATCAACCACATGGGTGGTATAAAGTCAATATCGTGTGACAAATTGGTCAACCTAATCTGGCAATGGTGTGTCGAAAGACATACTTGGTTATCAGCAACTTACCTACCAGGTAAGCAAAATACAGTGGCAGACACCAGGTCACGCAAATTTAACGATAACATCGAATGGATGTTAAATCCCAAAGTATTTGCCGAAATTACAAAGCAATATGGCACACCAGATATCGATCTATTTGCATCCAGGCTGAATCACCAGGTACAAACGTATGTCGCTTGGGAACCAGACCCTGAGGCAGCAGCAGTTGATGCATTCACGCTGTATTGGGGGAAAATGTTCTTTTATGCTTTTCCTCCCTTCTGCCTCATCAGTCGGGTGTTAGGCAAGATTCAATTGGATTCCGCTTCAGGAATCTTGATAACACCCGACTGGCCTACACAGCCATGGTACCCAGTGGCCCTCAACATGGCTGTCGAAACACCGTTGGAATTCCCCAGCAGTCCGGAATTATTAATCCACCCAGTGTCAGGCATTAGTCACCCGTGCCATGACAGAGTCAATCTCCTGGCTTGCAGATTCTAAAAAGACCTCTACTGGGCCTGGGACTGTCTGAGGACGCCGCCCAGGGCACTCACGCTGGAACAACTTACACTGAAATCAGTCATGCTCATGGCACTAGTGTCAGCTCAAAGGGTACAGTCCCTCCACCTTCTGAGGCTGGACAGCATGACAGAGTCATTGGACTGCTTCACATTCCATATTCAGGGACTGGTCAAACAAACTAGACCAGGTACCACGCCTCCAGTCATGGAGTTCTGGGCATATTCATCTGACCCACGGCTGTGTGCCAAGACCCATCTCGCCAATTACATAGACACAACATATAACTTAAGAGGGAGAGAAAAAGCCTTATGGATAAGCCACAAGAAGCCTCACGGTCAGGTGACGAGCCAAACCATTTCAAGGTGGCTCAAGCAGGTGCTTAAGTCCGCGGGAGTCAATACTAATATTTACAAATCTCACTCCACCAGGGCTGCATCTACGTCGGCGGCTAGTCAAATGGACGTGCCTATGGACCATATTCTGGCCAGAGCAGGATGGTCCTCGGAAAGAACTTTCCAAAGGTTTTATAATAAACCGC
Organism: Rhinoraja longicauda; assembly: GCF_053455715.1. NCBI lineage: Eukaryota > Metazoa > Chordata > Chondrichthyes > Rajiformes > Arhynchobatidae > Rhinoraja > Rhinoraja longicauda. The sequence goes on along the minus strand of NC_135971.1, from coordinate 2,166,591 downwards.
TGGCGCAACCTGCTACATTTGCAGACAGAATTTTAGAGTCTGCAGATAATATTTAATTTGAGCCCTGGGGAGCTCTCTGTTTTTTGTTGTCATTAATAAACCTTTTTTGCTCACAAACAGGTTTCTTGATTGCGATAACATACTTCCTCCCTCTAAGGTCTTCAGACAGTGAGTGAAGCATGAGCTGGTACACGGTTCGGAATCACAGAGCTTTGAAGTCTTCACGTAGTCACTCACGTGACTCCGAAATAAAATAGTAAGATTAAATGAGAACTTACCAGTTCGAAGTTTGATCTGTATTTTATGAGGAGTTACGATGAGGGATTACGTGCCCTCCGCTCCCACCCTCTCTTATACAGATCAACTGGTAATTAAGTTCTTATTCTTTCTTTACTATATTTATTTCAATCGTTGTGTTTTTTCTGTGAATCCACACCGCTGCTTTGAAGAATGTCGCGCATGCGTGCTGGACGGGGTCTCCACGTAATCCCTCATCGTAACTCCTCATAAAATACAGATCAAACTTCGAACTGGTAAGTTCTCATTTAATCTTACTATTCTCTGCCACAGAAGGTAGTTGAGGCCAGTTCATTGGCTATATTTAAGAGAGAGTTAGATGTGGCCCTTGTGGCTAAAGGGACCGGGGGTATGGAGAGAAGGCAGGTACGGGATACTGAGTTGGATGATCAGCCATGATCATATTGAATGGCGGTGCAGGCTCGAAGGGCCGAATGGCCTACTCCTGCACATATTTTCTATGTTTCTATGGGAACATGAGACTTCCAGAAGAAGCTGTTGTGTTTTACTTCCTCTGCCTTTCCCGGCCGCCTGTTGTGCTGCCTCGCTGGCTCAGGGCCCAAGTTCCTCGGGCCTTCTTCATTCCACCCCTGGAATGTCCAACCTACTCCTGTTGGTGCCAGGAGCTTCAGCGGTGAGTAAAGTGTTCAGGGAACAGGCCCATGTCCAGCAGCAGATCCCATTCCAGCTGAGGTCATGCCCACGTCTCCATATCGCCCGCGCTCTGTGGCGATGGTGAGGGGACCTTGGCAATCTGTGGCCCATCCTCTGTACAGGAAGGAACTGCAGATGCTGGTTCACACTGCAGATAGACACAGAAATGCTGGAGTAACTCAGCGGGACAGGCAGGGAAGGCACTGAAGAAGGGTCTGAAGAAAGTTCTCCCCTTCCTCTGTAGGCCGAGCTGAGCCAGTTTCAGCTGGGAAGAAACTGTCTGTCAATGTCTCCCCGGCTGTTATCAGGCAACAATATCACCCCGCCACAACCAGAGAGCAGCGCTGAACTACCCCCACCGCTCCCCTCCCCCAAGGTGTCCCCCAAGGCTCAGTCCTTGGCCCCCTCCTCTTCATCCTCTACCTGTTCCCCCTTGGTCAATAAATCCGCCGTCATGGTCTCAACTTCCACTGCTTCGCCGATGATATCCAGCTCCTCATCTCCACCAAGTCAATCTCCCCCACCACACACTCTACACTGACAAACTGCATCACTGAAATAAAATCTTGGCTTCAATCAAACTTCCTCAAACTCAATTGCAACAAATCTGAAATCATCATCATTGGTCCAAAAACGCTCACCAAATCCACCCAAAACTTCATCCTCAACATTGATGGTCTCCCAGTATCCACCTCACCTCACATCCGGAATCTTGGAATCATCCTTGATCAAACCCTCTCCTTCGACAAACACATCAAACACATCACAAAGACAGCCTTCTTCCACCTCAAAAACATTGCCCGTCTCCGTCCATCCCTCTCCTCCACAGCTGCAGAAACCCTCATCCACGCCTTCATCACCTCCCGTCTGGACTACTGCAACAGCCTCCTCTATGGCGCACCCTCAAAAATCATCAATAAACTTCAATACATTCAAAACTCCGCTGCTCGTCTACTCACACACACCTCGATCCGTGACCATATCACCCCCGTCCTTTATAAACTCCACTGGCTCCCCATCCCCCAGAGAATCCAGTACAAAATCCTCCTCATTACCTACAAAGCCCTCCATAACCTGGCCCCATCCTACCTGACCGACCTCCTCCACAGGCACACTCCCACCTGCACCCTCCGCTCTGCCGCTGCCAATCTCCTATCCCCCCACATCCGGACCAAACTCAGATCCTGGGGGGACACGGCTTTCTCCATCGCTGCTCCCACCCTATGGAACTCACTACCCCAAACCGTTAGAGACTTCTCCACACTCACCACATTCAAAACATCGCTGAAGTCTCACCTGTTCAGTACTGCCTTCAACCACTGAAGGTCACCTCACCTTCTGTCTCCTTTCTCTGTTCATTTATTTATTTACTTATTTATCTATTTATTCATTTCCCTATGTTCTCAAAATCTCTGTAAAGCGTCTTTGAGTATATGAAAAGCACTATATAAATAAAATGCATTATTATTATTATAATTATTACCATCTACCTCATTCCCGACCCTCGGACTATCCCTGACCGGACTTTGCTGGCTTTACCTGGCACTAAACGTTATTCCCTTATCATGTATCTGTACACTCTAAATGGCTCGATTGTGATCATGTGTTGTCTTTCCGCTGACTGGTTTCGATTTTTATTTTAGATTCAGAGATACAGCGCAGAAACAGGCCCTTCGGCCCACCGGGTCCGCCCCGCCCAGCGATCCCCGCACACTAACACTATCCTATCATCATATCATATCATATATATACAGCCGGAAACAGGCCTTTTCGGCCCTCCAAGTCCGTGCCGCCCAGCGATCCCCGTACATTAACACTATCCTACACCCACTAGGGACAATTTTTACATTTACCCAGCCAATTAACCTACATACCTGTACGTCTTTGGAGTGTGGGAGGAAACCGAAGATCTCGGAGAAAACCCACGCAGGTCACGGGGAGAACATACAAACTCCGTACAGACGGCACCCGTAGTCAGGATCGAAACTGGTTAGCACGCAACAAAAAGCTTTTCACTGTACCTCGGTACACCTGACAGTAAACTACACTGAACTGAGCTCGCCAGTCTGAGCACAGCACGGGTCCTCAACACCACAAGCCCACGAGGGAGAAACAAAGAACTGCAGATGCTGGTTTACACCAATGAAAGACACAAAGTGCTGGAGTAACTCAGCGGCTCAGACAGCATCTCTGGAGAATGTGGATGGGCAACGTTTCGGGTCGGGACCTTTCTTCAGACTGCCAATTAACTGCACGAATTGGCGTCAAAGGCACCACAGTTCCAAAACCAGGTGAGTTTTGTGTCTCTGCTCTCCCCGCAGTACCGGCTCCCAGCAGCAGGTGGGGGTGCTGCGCCGTCAAACTGCACCGTGCTCTGGACAGCTCGCCATCGCCATCGTCTGGTTACAAGCATTACAACTGTCCCGGACTGACACCTGAAAGACCCATCTCACTCAGGTCATTAGACAGGCTCAGGTCATTAGACAGGAACAGAATGAGATCATTCGGCCCATTAAGTCTGCTTGGATGAAGGGGTTAAAAGCACCATTAGCAAATTTGCAGATGATACAAAGCTGGGTGGCAGTGTGAACTGTGAGGAAGATGCTATGAGGTTGCAGCGTGACTTGGACAGGTTGTGTGAGTGGGCGGATGCATGGCAGATGCAATTTAATGTGGATAAGTGTGAGGTTATCCACTTTGGTGGTAAGAATAGGAAGGCAGATTAATATCTGAATGGTGTCAGGTTAGGAAAAGGGGACGTACAACGAGATCTGGGTGTCCTAGTGCATCATTCACTGAAAGGAAGCATGCAGGTAAAGCAGGCAGTGAAGAAACCCAATGGAATGTTGGCCTTCATAACAAGAGGAGTTGAGTATAGGAGCAAAGAGGTCCTTCTGCAGTTGTACAGGGCCCTAGTGAGACCGCACCTGGAGTACTGTGTGCAGTTTTGGTCTCCAAATTTGAGGTAGGATATTCTTGCTATTGAGGGCGTGCAGCGTAGGTTTACTAGGTTAATTCCCGGAATGGCGGGACTATCATATGTTGAAAGACTAGGCTTGTATACACTGGAATTTAGGAGGATGAGAGGAGATCTTATCGAAACGTATGATTATTAAGGGGTTGGACACGTTAGAGGCAGGAAACATGTTCCCAATGTTGGGGGAGTCCAGAACAAGGGGCCACAGTTTAAGAATAAGGGGTAGGCCATTTAGAACTGAGATGAGGAAAAACTTTTTCGGTCGGAGAGTTGTGAATCTGTGGAATTCTCTGCCTCGGAAGGCAGTGGAGGCCAATTCTCTGAATGCATTCAAGAGAGAGTTAGATAGAGCTCTTAAGGATAGCGGAGTCAGGAGGTATGGGGAGAAGGCAGGAACGGGGTACTGATTGAGAATGATCAGCCATGAATGGCGGTGCTGGCTCGAAGGGCCAAATGGCCTCCTCCTGCACCTGTTGTCTATTGTCTACACATTATGGGGAGAAGGCGGGAGAATGGGGTTGGGAGGGAAAGATGGTTCAGGCATGATTGAATGGTGGAGTAGACTCGATGGGCCGAATGGCCTGATTCTGCTCCAATGACTCGTGCACCTGCACCAGCGGAAGCGGTTTGTGGTTGTTGACGGTGGAGAGCTCAAACATTCCTGGAGGCTGAGGGAAGTGTGAGAGTAAAACGGCTTCGCAGATGTGAAGCAAGGCACCGCAGGGAAAGGCAGGAACAGGCAGGCGCTGTGGTCGGGGCTGGGACCAGTGGTCACGTCTCGACACATTCCACAGCGCCACAGAGCGGAGCTGGCCTCACTGGGAGAGTGGCCGCTGGTGTGAACGCAACCCACGCCAGGTCAGTCTTCAGTCTGAACTCTACCCGCACCGCCCCAGCGGACAAACCCTCCCGTGTGTCCTCTCTGGGTGCCGCCGTGAGCAGTCCAGTCACTCCCCCACCTGTCAGGTATGTAGGAAAATAACTGCAGATGCTGGCACAAATCGAAGGAATCACAAAATGCTGGAGTAACTCAGCGGGTCAGGCAGCATCTCAGGAGAGAGGGAATGGGTGACGTTTCGGGCCGAGACCCTTCATCAGATTGAAGACTCTCCTAGATGCTGCCTGACCTGCTGAGTTACTCCAGCATTTTGTTACCCCACTTCTGTCACTTCCCTCTCCATCACATCTGAAATTGCGAAACCCTGGAACATTCAGCTGCTACGCCTGTCCCTCTCGCAACCAGGTCCCGCTAACTGTTTCTAATATGTGTATGTATGTATGTATCTAATATGTGTATGTATGTATGTATATATATAAACACACGTATACGTGTATATATATGCACATCTATGTATATACACGACCAAGTGGACCCGTTGGGCCCAAACCTCTCCTGCATTGGTGCAGCACCCTCTCCTCTCCTCCCTCCTCCCTCCACTCCCACTCCCCCCTCCCTCCTCGCTCCACATCCCCCTCCCCCCTTCCCCCTCCCACCTCCCTCCCTCCACTCCCCCTCCTCCCTCCGTCCCTCCTCGCTCCACTCCCCCTCCCTCCCCTCCCACTCCACCCCTCCCTCCCCCTCAACCCCCCTTATCCTCCCTCCCCCCTCCCTCACGCTCTCCCCTCTCTCCCTAGGAGATAAATTTAAACTTTAAAATGTGAATAACTTTAAAAATATAACACCGATTTCAATGGCACCAAAGGGACAACGGTGAATAAGGTGGGCCTAAACATTGTCGCGCTATCGTGTACCATTTTGGCTGTAGTTCAGGAACAAACACAACAAACGTGAGTTTTAGTATATACTAGACCAAGTGGGGCCCGTTCCTCGTAGGGTTTCCATTGCGACCTGGGGAAATCACGTTTTTCCTTTAAAATAAATTGTCTGTTAAAAAAATAAAGAAATAAATCCAATGGGGTGGGGAGAGGAGGGGTGGGTGAGGAGGGGGGGAATGGGTGGGGGAGGGGAAAGGGGACAGGGAGCCACTGACACCGTCCTGCCATCTTCTTTCTCCTTCACTGTGGTGCCGTGCTCCTCCAGGGGAGGGGGATTGCAATTAAAGGCGGTACAGGGAAGGGGAGAGGGTGTGACCGAGGAGCCTTGGACGCAAAGCCTCTCCTGTATTGGTATAGCAGCCTCAACCCCCTACTCAATCCCCCTTATCCCCCCCCTCCCTACCCCCAACTCTCCCATCTTCCCTGACCCCCACTGTTCCCTTCTCCCCCACCGCCACCCCTCCTCCCCCCCACCCCTCCTACCCATCCCCTCTTCCCTCCTACCCACCCATCCACCTAGCCCTCCTCCCCAGTCTCTCTCCCTCCCACCCCCACTCGCACTCTCCTCCACCCCTCCATTCCCCACCACCCCCCTTTCCACCACTCTCCCCACCCCCCACTCTCTCCTCCCCAACCCCTCACTCCCCAGCCACCCTTTCCCCCCACTCTCTCCTCCCCCCACCTACGTATCCCCCACATTCTCCTCCCCCAGCCCCACGCTCACTCTCGCCCACCCCGCCTCCCCACCTTCATCCCCTCCCACCCCTACCCTCCCCTCCACCCACCCCACCCGCATTCTCACTGTCCCCCTCCCCCCACCCCCTCTCCCCCACCCCCTCTCCCATCTTCCCCAACCACTCTCCCCTGACCCCCACTGTCCCCCTACTCTCTTCCCCCACCACCACCCCCCTTTCCCCCCCACCCTCCCCCTTTCACTCTCACTGTTCCCTTCCCCCCCACCCACCTTCCCTCCTTTTCCCTCCCACCCCCATTCTCTCTTCCCCTCACCACCACCCCCTCCCCGTCCCACTCCCCCTCCCACCCCCACTCTCTGCCCCTCCCAACCTCCCCCACCCCCCTCTTCCCTGACCCCCACTGTCCCCCTTCCCCCTCCCCCCCACCCCTCCTCACCCGCACTCTGCCCTCCTCCCCAGTCCCTCTCCCTCCCACCCCCACTCCTCCCCCCACCTCCTCATTCTCTTCTCTCCGCCCCCAACCGCACTCTGCCCCACCCCCCCTTTCCCCACCACCACCCCTTTCCACCTCTCTCCTCCCCCAGCCCGACTCTCCCCCACCCCCGCTCCTCTCCTCCCCCACCCTCTCCCCTCCACTCCACCCACTCACCCCACCCCCATTCTGTCCCCCTCCCCTCCCACCTCTTCCCCACCCCCACTGTCACCCTTCCCCCCACCCCCACTCTCTTCCCACCACCACCACCACACCCCCTTGCCCCCACACCCCCCTCTCCTCCCCTTTCACTCACTGTCCCCTCCTCCCCACTCTTCCCAGACCAACACTGTCCCCTACCACCCCCACTCTCTTCCCCCCCCCCCACCACTGTCCCCCCCCCCTCCAGTCCCACTCTCCCTCTCACCCCCACTCTCGGCTCCTCCCACCCTCCCCCTCTCCCCTAACCCACACTGTCCCCCTTGCCACCAACCTCCACTCTCTCTTCCCCCTACCCCCTCTCCTGTTGTCGTCCCCCCGTCCCACTCTCCCTCCCACCCCCACTCTCTGCTCCTCCCACCCTCCCCCCATTCTCTCCTCCCCCCACACTCCCCCTCCCCGCCAATCTCTTCTCCACTCCCCCCAGCCCCACTCTCACTCTCCCCCACCACCCCTCTCTCCTCCACCCCCCCTCTCCTCCACCCCTCTTCCCCCCACCCTCCCCTCCACACACCGCACCCCCATTCTCATTGTCCCCCTCCCCCCCCACCCCCACTGTCCCCTCTTCCCCACCCACTGTCCCCCTTCCCCCCACCCGCACTCTCTTACCTACCACCACCCCCCTTCCCCGCCAATCTTTCCTCCCCAGACCCTCTCTCACTCTCCCCATCCTCCTCTCTCCTCCACCCGTCCTTGACCCCCACCCTCCCCTCCACACTCGCCCCACCCCCATTCTCACTGTCACCCCCCGCTTCCCCCCACCCCCTCTCTCCTCTCCCAGTCTGCCCCTCCTCTGCCCCCCCACCCCCACTTCCCCCCACACCCTCTCTCCTCTCCCAGTCTGCCCCTCCTCCCCTCCCTTCTCTCCACCCCCTGCTCCCCTTTCACTCTCACTGTCCCCTTCCCCCACCTTCTCCCTCTTCCCCAACCACCCCCGCTGACCCCCCCTCCCCAGTCCCACTCTCCCCCTCCCCCCACTCTCTCCTCACCCACCCCCCCCTTTCCCCCACTCTCTCCTCCCCCCACCCTCACACCCCTCCCACCCCCACCCTTCCCTCCACCCACTCGGCCCCCACGTCCACTCCCCTCCGTGGAGCCGTTGGCGGCTAAAGACACTTACCGATCGTGCAGGGAGGAGGAGGGAGCTCCGGACTACTGGAGTCGGGCGGCGGAGGTGGGACTACTCGAGGCGGGCCGGCGGGTCTGGGAGAGTGGGGAGGGGGGGGGGGGGGGGGGCGGGAGGCCCGCACAAGATGGCGGAGCGTGAGGAGAGCGGCCGCCATCTTTGTGAAGTCGCGACGGGGCCGTCGGTGGCAGCGGCCGCTGAAGGAGGAGGAGGAGGAGAAGCTGCCCGCTGCGCTGCGGCTCGTGTCCTCAACCAGCAGCAGCAGCAGCGCGCGGTGGGGCTGTCGGCGACGGCAGTTGGTGGAGACCGCGTCATCAAGCGGCAGTTGGTGGAGACCGCGTCATCAAGCGGCAGTTGGTGGAGAGCGCGTCATCAAGCGGCAGCAGCAGCAGCGCGCGGTGGGCTGTCGGCGACGGCAGTTGGTGGAGACCGCATCATCAAGCGACAGTTGGTGGAGACCGCGACATCAAGCGGCAGTTGGTGGGGAGCGCGTCATCAAGCGGCAGCAGCAGCAGCGCGCGGTGGGCTGTCGGCGACGGCAGTTGGTGGAGACCGCGTCATCAAGCGGCAGTTGGTGGAGGACGCGTCATCAAGCGGCAGCAGCAGCAGCGCGCGGTGGGCTGTCAATAGACAACAGACAACAGGTGCAGGAGGAGGCCATTCAGCCCTTCGAGCCTGTACGCACCGCCATTCAATGCGATCATGGCTGATCACTCTCAATCAGTACCCCGTTCCTGCCTTCTCCCCATACCCCCTCACTCCGCTATCCTTAAGAGCTCTATCCAGCTCTCTCTTGAATGCATTCAGAGAACTGGCCTCCACTGCCTTCTGAGGCAGAGAATTCCACACCTTCACCACCCTCTGACTGAAAAAGTTCTTCCTCATCTCCGTTCTAAATGGCCTACCCCTTATTCTTAAACTGTGGCCCCTTGTTCTGGACTCCCCCAACATTGGGAACATGTTTCCTGCCTCTAATGTGTCCAATCCCCTAATTATCTTATATGTTTCAATAAGATCCCCCCTCATCCTTCTAAATTCCAGTGTATACAAGCCTAATCGCTCCAGCCTTTCAACATACGACAGTCCCGCCATTCCGGGAATTATCCTAGTAAACCTACACTGCACGCCCTCAATAGCAAGAATATCCTTCCTCAAATTTGGAGACCAAAACTGCACACAGTACTCCAGGTGCGGTCTCACTAGGGCCCTGTACAACTGCAGAAGGACCTCTTTGCTCCTATACTCAACTCCTCTTGTTATGAAGGCCAACATTCCATTGGCTTTCTTCACTGCCTGCTGTACCTGCATGCTTCCTTTCAGTGACTGATGCACTAGGACACCCAGATCTCGTTGAACATCCCCTCTTCCTAACTTGACACCATTCAGATAATAATCTGCCTTTCTATTCTTACTTCCAAAGTGAATGACCTCACACTTATCTACATTAAACTGCATCTGCCATGTATCCGCCCACTCACACAACCTGTCCAAGTCACCCTGCAGCCTTATTGCATCTTCCACACAATTCACACTACCTCCCAGCTTAGTATCATCTGCAAATTTGCTAATGGTACTTTTAATCCCTTCATCTAAGTCATTAATGTATATCGTAAATAGCTGGGGTCCCAGCACCGAACCTTGCGGTACCCCACTGGTCACTGCCTGCCATTCCGAAAGGGACCCATTTATCCCCACTCTTTGCTTTCGGTCTGTCAACCAATTTTCTATCCATGTCAGTACCCTACCCCCAATACCATGTGCTCTAATTTTGCCCACTAATCTCCTATGTGGGACCTTGTCGAAGGCTTTCTGAAAGTCGAGGTACACCACATCCACTGACTCTCCCCTGTCAATTTTCCTAGTTACATCCTCAAAAAATTCCAGTAGATTTGTCAAGCATGATTTCCCCTTCGTAAATCCATGCTGACTCGGAATGATCCTGTTACTGCTATCCAAATGCTCAGCAATTTCGTCTTTTATAATTGACTCCAGCATCTTCCCCACCACTGATGTCAGACTAACTGGTCTATAATTACCCGTTTTCTCTCTCCCTCCTTTCTTAAAAAGTGGGATAACATTTGCTATCCTCCAATCCACAGGAACTGATCCTGAATCTATAGAACATTGAAAAATGATCTCCAATGCTTCCACTATTTCTAGAGCCACCTCCTTAAGTACCCTGGGATGCAGACCATCAGGCCCTGGGGATTTATCAGCCTTCAGTCCCATAAGTCTACCCAAAACCATTTCCTGCCTAATGTGGATTTCCTTCAGTTCCTCCATCACCCTAGGTTCTCCGGCCCCTAGAACATTTGGGAGATTATGTGTACCTTCCTCAGTAAAGACAGACCCAAAGTAACGGTTTAACTCGTCTGCCATTTCTTTGTTCCCCATAATAAATTCCCCTGCTTCTGTCTTCAAGGGACACACATTTGCCTTGACTATTGTTTTCCTCTTCACGTACCTAAAAAAACTTTTGCTATCCTCCTTTATATTATTGGCTAGTTTACCCTCGTACCTCATCTTTTCTCCCCGTATTGCCTTTTTAGTTAACTTTTGTTGGTCTTTAATGTGCGAGATATATATATATATATATATATATATATATATATATATATATTGGTGTGTGTGTGTACGTGTGTGGATATGCACACACACCCATATATACACGCACACATATATTCACTGGAGCCCTGTCAACCGGGCGTTGAGAAGATTGTCCCAACTTTGGTAATGTTTACCTTTCTTTAGTGAAGAGATACAGCACGGAAACAGGCCCTCCGGCCCACCGAGTACACGACGACCATCGATCGCCCGTTCACACATGTACAATGTCATTGCACTTTCTCATCCACTCCCGACACACAAGGGGCAATTTACAGAGGGGCCGATTAACCTACAAACTTGTATCTCTGGAGTGTGGGGGAGGAAACCGGAGCAACCGGTGGAACCAGCACATTTCATGCGCAAACCCGTCTAACCACAAGTGTCTGTGTGTTTATAAAGCCAAGCGCAAGACACATGATATGTACAACCCCGTTTATTGTTAGCACAGAGATTCATTTGTGAAAATTACAAAACAAATCATGTAATCCTTGTTATTCGGTTCATTTGTCGATGTTATGTGGTGTCATCGTTCCAACAGTCCTGTAAATATATTCGCTCCCCCTAATAATCCCTTCCTCCAAAGGTTTTACTGTAACGTGTAAATAACACCTATCCATGTTCTCCACAGATGCTGCCTGACCCGCTGAGTTACTCCAGCAGTCTGTGAAACGTCACCTATCCATGTTCTCCACAGATGCTGCCTGACCCGCTGAGTTACTCCAGCAGTCTGATTTGATTGGGATCGTCTCTCCGAACGGGGTGACACAGTACCAGGTGCCCAATACACACACTCTCAGCAGGGAAACAGGCCCTTCGGCCCACCTCGTCCCTACCGACCACGATGCCCCATCTACACTAGTCCCACCTGTCCCCATGTGCCCCATAGCCCTCTGAACCTTTCCTACCCATGCACCTGTCTAAATGTTTTTAAATATTGTTATATTTCGCCTGCTGCCTGCCCTGTCCGACCAATTGAGTTTTGTGTTACTGCTCTCCCCGCAGTGTTGGCCTTCATAACAAGAGGAGTTGAGTATAGGAGCAAAGAGGTCCTTCTGCAGTTGTACAGGGCCCTAGTGAGACCGCACCTGGAGTACTGTGTGCAGTTTTGGACTCCAAATTTGAGGAAGGATATTCTTGCTATTGAGGGCGTGCAGCGTAGGTTCACGAGGTTAATTCCCGGGATGGCGGGACTGTCATATGTTGAAAGACTGGAGCGTCTAGGCTTGTATACACTGGAATTTAGAAGGATGAGGGGGGGATCTTATCGAAACATACAAGATTATTAAGGGGTTGGGCACGTTAGAGGCAGGAAACATGTTCCCAATCTTGGGGGAGTCCTGAACCAGGGGCCACAGTTTAAGAATAAGGGGTAGGCCATTTAGAACGGACACGAGGAAATCTTTTTCAGTCAGAAGGTGGTAAATCTGTGGAATTCTCTGCCTCAGAAGGCAGTGGAAGCCAGTTCTCTGAATGCATTCAAGAGAGAGCTGGATAGAGCTCTTAAGGATAGCGGAGTCAGGGGGTATGGGGAGAAGGCAGGAACGGGTTACTGATTGTGGATGATCAGCCATGATCACAGTGAATGGCGGTGCTGGCTGGAAGGGCCGAATGGCCTCCTCCTGCACCTGTTGTCTGTTGGAATTTGGGGGTTAAATGGGAGCCGTTCAGCGCCGACCTGTTGTCCACCGGGTTTCTGCCCCACAGCCCCTGAGCCCCGCTCCTGACGCCGGTCCCGGGACCCCACCCTTTTACACACCCGGAGCGGAACCGGAGCAGATTGTCATCCACTCGTCGTTATACCAAGTCCCAAAGAAAGGATAACATTTCTCCGTGAATTTGTTCCCAGTGAAGGTGTGGAGATGGGACTTGGTGGCCGCGTCGTAAAATGAAACTGTCCCGGACTCGTAACTGAGATAAACTCCCACCCTCCCGGGGATGGGACGGGCGGGGAGAGGGGATGGAGGGGAGGTGACTGCCTCAAACCTGTCACCCCCCCGCTGGATGCTCCAGACTCCAGTCTCCGGGGTCAGTGTGTCCCATCCCTCCCTCTCCACAGACTCTGCGGCGACTCCCAGACTCCACCACTCACTCCCCACCACCTCCACCTCCCAGTAATGTCTCCCCGATGTGAATCCCTCCGATCCCAGCACACACGGCCAGACTGTAAACCTCTTCCCGGTGTCAGGGAGACTCCTCTCTGTCCGGGTCCGTCTCACCCTCTTCCGATCCTCAGACACCTCGAGCAGCGGATGCGCTGTTTCCACATCCAGGGTGACGGAGACTGGGGGGAGAAGCAGAGAATCAGAGAGTCCCCGGGGGGGGGGGTCGGGGGGAGACTCGGGCAGCGCGGCCCCGGGACCGGGGGAGAGGCCGCTCGGCCTCGGGCACAGGCGGGCGGACAACTGGACGATATCCCGGGGATTTCCCGCCCCCCCGCCAACATCCCACGGACAAAAACATGTTTCCCGGCGTTTCCTAATCGGGGCGGAAGTAGGGGAACCGGGTGAACGGTGAGAAATAAAAACAAACTGCTGGAGGAAGTCCGCGGGTCAGGCAGCACATGTGTAAGGAAATGACAGAACACGTTCAGGTCGGGACGCTGCTTCATTCTCATGCTCCCCTCTGCTCCCCCGGGACACAGAGGTGCAGCAAAATACTGTACTCTGTTTGTATGTGTGTGTGTGTATGTGTGTATGAATGTGTGTGAATCTGTGTTATGGTGTGTGGTGTGTGTGTTTGTATGAGAGTGTGTGAGTGAGTGTGTGTCAGAGTGTGTGTTAGAGTGCGTGTGTGAGTGTATGTGTATGTGTGTGTGAGAGTGTGTGCATATGTGTGTGTTAGAGTGTGTGTGTGTATGCGAGTGTGCGTGTGTGTGAGGGAGTGTTTCTCTGAGTGTGTGTGTGTGTGTGAGAGTGTGTCTGTATGAGTGTGTGTTAGAGTGGGTGTGTCCGTGTGTGCAAGTGGTATGAGAGTGTGTGTGTGTGTGTGTTAGTGTGTGCCTGTCTGTGTTTGTGTACATACACACATGCGTCCATACACTGCCTAATGTATCCCACCATTGCACCAAGATGATCAACGTTATTCACTTCACCTGTCAGTGGTCATAATGTTTTGGCTCATCGGTGTGCATACACCGGGCAAAACTCGTAATGCTCTCTCTGTGCGTGTGTAAGTTGGGCAGAGCAGCATCTGAGTGTAGGTGAGGGGAGGTGGTGGAGCAAGACAGGTGGGTTCAGGTGAGTGGGGGGGGGGGTGGTAGAACGATCAGGTGGCGGGAGAGAAGGGTGGAGATGGGAACCGAGGCTGGAGATGATGTGCTGAAGCCAAAGGGATGAGAATGATGGATTCTGATAAGAATTAAAGATGGGGTGAGAAATGTAGAACCGGAGGGAGGGTGGAGCGCATGGGATCCAAGAAAAGATAGCTAATTGGATAGAAAATTGGCGTCATGGAGGGAAGCAGAGGGTGATGAGGGAAGGTTGTTTTTCGGACTGGAGACCTGTGACCAGTGGCGTGCCTCACGGTTCGGTTCCGTGCTTATATCAGTGATCTGGATGAGAATGTACATGGCATGATTAGCAAGTTTGCGGGTGACACAAACGTGGGCGGTATTGTGGATAGTGAAGACGGTTGTCAAAAATTGCAGCAGGATCTTGTTCGGTTGGGCAGGTGGGCTGAGGAATGGTTGATTGTATTAAATACAGGGTTAGATACAAATTTAATATAGGAGTGCAGTAACATAGTTCCTTGAAAGTGGAGTCACAGGTAGATAGTGTGTTCATATAAAGTATCGGAACAATGGTCTCCATCAATCAGAGTATTGAATATTGAAGTTGGGATGTCACGTTGTGGATATATCGGACGTTGGTGATGCCACATTGTGTTCAGTTCTGGGCACCATGTTACAGGAAATATGCTGTCAGTTTGTAAAGGCTACAGATAAGATTTACGAGGATGTTGCCAGGGCTCAAGGGCCTGAGCTACAGGGAGAGGGTGAGCAGGCGAGGACTTTATTCCTCGTAGCGCAGGCGGATGAGGGGTGATTTATAGAGGTGTACATTATCGTGAGAGGAATAGATCGGGTAAAAGCAGAGTCTCTTCCCCAGAGTAGGGGAATCAACAACCATAGGTTTAAAGTAAGGGGGGGGGGGGGGGTATTTAATAGGAACCTGAGAGGTAACTCTTTTACACAAAGGGTGATGGATATATGGAACGAGTTGTCAGAAGAGGTAGCTGTGAGAGAGTTTGTTATAATTATGACAGGCATAGAACGGGGGGATAGTCAGAACCTTTTCCCCAGGGCGAAAAACATCAAATGCAAGAGGGCACAGCTTTAAGGTGAGAGGGGCAAAGTTTAAAGGATTTGTGCGAGGCAAGTTTTGTCCACGGTGTGGTACCTGGGATGTGATGCCGGGGTGGTGGTGGAGGCAGATACAACAGTGGCATTTTAGATAGACACCTGGATATGGATATCATGGATAAGACCACATCTGGAGTATTGTGTACAGTTTTGGTCTCCAAATTTGAGGAAGGACATCCTTGTAATTGAGGCAGTGCAGCGTAGGTTCACGAGATTGATCCCTGGGATGGCGGGACTGTCATATGAGGAAATATTGAAAAGACTGGGCTTTTATTCACTGGAGTTTAGAAGGATGAGAGGGGATCTTATAGAAACGTATAAAATTATAAAATGATTGTACAAGCTAGATGCAGGAAAAAAGTTCCCAATGTTGGGGGAGTCCAGAACCACAGTCTTAGAATAAAGGGGAGGCCATTTAAAACTGAGGTGTGAAGGACCTTTTTCACCCAGAGAGTTGTGAATTTGTGGAATTCTCTGCCACGGAGGGAAGATAATTAGTTAGAGAGAGTTAGTTAGAGCTCTGAGGGCTAGTGGAATCAAGGGATATGGGGAGAAGGCAGGCACGGGTTATTGATTGTGGATGGTCAGCCATGATCTCAATGAATGGCGGTGCTGTCTCGAAGGGCCGAATGGCCTCCATCTGCACCTATTCTCTCTGTTTCTATGTTTCTATAAGAGGTGGACTTCGCACTATGTTCTGCACAGACACTCTGGGCCGAAGGGCCTGTTGCTGTGCTGTACAGTTCTACGTTATATTGAACCGTTCATGATCTGCCCTTCAACCGTCATAACACACATCGGCCTGCACTTACCATAAGCTCGTTGCACATCCTCGTATCCTGCACAAAACAGAAATATTTCACATTTTCACTGCAACTAAAATTGGAAATCAAATAATGACAGCGGGGAGCAAGGTGCAAACAGAGGGTGGGCAGCTCTTCACAGATCCAGGGACCTGGGTTCCATCCTGAATTTGAACAGCTAGGTACCAAAGGGAAAAGCAGAACCAACAAGGTAATAATCTCTGGATTGCTACTTGAGCCGAGAGCAAATTGGCACAGGGTTGAGAGGATGAGAGAGTTGAACACGCGGCTCAAAGACTGATGTGGAAGATGTGGGTTTG